>NC_052474.1:19961520-19974023 GCF_009730915.1 Dioscorea cayenensis subsp. rotundata
TATATATATATATATATATATATATATATATATATATATATATGTCATATATTATTCAGAAACGTTCCTAGTTTTCAACTCTAGAGACGTTGGATTCTTATCCAAAAGTTGTGAGCTTTTTCCCTATTTTCACTCATAAGAAACCTTTCCCTAATCTCTAATCTGCTGCCATGCCATTTCCTCCCCCAAGCCTGCCCCACTAACAAGCCATCCCAATATTACTAGGGCTTTCCCTCATTGCCAACCATGTCATGCCCTGGCCTGCCACTTAGCAATGGCAATTGCCATGATATCCCGAAATAGGTAACATAAACACTCACCTTACCCCTGAACTCCGTAAGGTAAAAGTATCATGCAACTTTCATCACAACTAAATACATATGCAAAACTTACATAAAAATACAATTTTAAAATAACATAACATCAATAAGTGGAGCATTCGAGAAAATGTTGAAAACAAAGCGATAATTGACAAAACAGTAACCATTTATTTCACGCGGGTGGATTCAACTAACATAACTAAACATAAGAATATACTCCGCCACGGGGTGGATAACCAATGTTAGTCAGTCTACCATGTCGTCTCTTATTAGGCAGGACCGTAGAGACCGCCACTGTAGTAGCCGAGTCACAGACTCATGGTCACCAATGTCAAAATATCATATGTCAATGTAATTGAAATAAAGACCTTTTTAAAATAAATCATAGTGTATCATAAGTCACAAATAACCATATAAAGAAATTCAATATAGAATAGTATATAGTAGTAACACGATCATTTAAAAACCAAATATGAAAAACTATTTTGAAAATAACTTTTAAGGAAAGCCATTCACTCATTGTGCTTAGACCCGTAAGTCTGAGAGCTTAATTGCGGCACTCCTCCACAAGCTCCTTGTCTTCACTTGAGAGTTTTCAACCTAAAAGCAAATCTAATTTAATGCAAAATTTTACCTAAAAATCATACATTTAAGAGAAATATGCGCAATTCAAGTCCTATATACAATACATAAAGAATTAGGGTTCGATTTGGCCTAGAATCAATTTTGATTGACTCAAGCTAGTTTTAATTAAGGTTAGAACAAATCATGCATTGAAAAATCAGAGAAATCTTGAGCTCATAAGTCATTGAATTAATGGAAGATTAACAAATCCATAAAACACTAAATCTAAATAACAAGATTTATCAATCAAGAAATCTCTTTTATTCTAAACTCCTAAATCTATCACAATCCATAAATTTAAAAATAATAGTCTCCTTATTTTAAAGATCTCCTATCAAAGTATAAGGAATCGATAAAATTAAGTGGAAAGATACATGGTGATGCCAAAACAAGAAAAATTATTATAAAGAAAGGAAGATCAATCTTACCTCGAATCTTCAATCTAAGTAGAAAGAAAGGAAGGGAATCCTTGCTCAAAATTCACTCCAAGAGGAGTTAGAAGAGAAAGAGAAGATTTATTGTAGAATAGAGCTTAGGTTAAGAGATTTGGGTTTTTATAAATAGCAAAATTTCAAACTCTCTCTAAGGATTACCACATAATATTTGAATTTAAAAAATATCCAAATTTAACCAAATTAGTTTGAAATTCATTTATTTAGAAAAAAAATCCACTACAAACGTAAAGGTACAGGGACTAATATTTGAATTTAAATTTATCCTAATTTAACTAAAATCTAAATTTCTCAATTTGCCCTAGAGTCTAACTCGAAGGCCAAGTATTGCAAACCATGTCCTCCCCATTCACATATTTCTTCTTTTAATTTGTTGGTGATTTTAGTTAGTGTTTTCAATGTTTAGTTGATGTATGAACTGATGTATAGGTTTTCAATAAACCAACTTTTAATGTTTGTTAATGATAGTGAGTGCCCAAGATATACTTATGAATTGAGAAAAACTTCAAAAAAAATTACATAAATAAAAGATTTAATTATATTCCAATTATTGAAGCCTAACTATGTTTAGTAATCAGAGAAGGCTCGCATCGCAACATTCATAGGCAAAGAAACATAGCTTTTGGAAATGAGATAGTGTTTGCAGATGAGAAAAATTTACAATGTATAGAGAAAGAGGGAAATCACACAATCGTTAGATGATGATCTAACAGTTGTTGTTGCTAGACATCCTAGATGGCTGACTCATATATATATATATATATGTTATATGTATATTTTTTTGTAATGGAAAATGTGGCTAGTTTTTTTAAATAAAATTATTAATTTGATTTAAGTGATATTAAATAATAAAGTTTATTTCATGGTTCTTGAGGGTGTGGCCCACCAAATCTCACCGCGGGCCCTACCGTGTTTTGACACGTGGCAAAAATCCCTTTAGTTCCAGTCCTTTCTTGTGGGACCCACAATTGCGTGGCTGACACCGCATGCGATCTCATCTTTGCCACGTGGCACCGCCCCGGCCATTTTCGCTGTTTGGTGTGAAATTACCATAATATCCCCATTCAATCTCTGTCGATCTGTCATGACTCATGATCTCTGGACCGTCCGATCACTTTATTAAACAGAATATTTTAAGCGTCAGGTAAAATTACATTTATACCCCTATAAAATAATCTCTAAAACAACCAAAATAATTTTTATTTATAATAAAACCAACTTTATTCTTCGCCTTTAGTCGTGTTTGGTATCAGGATTAATCTAAAATTTTTAAGGATATTAAAAAATGAAATACTACTGAATTTATTATTTTTAAAAATCTATATTTTTAAAATCTAATTTTTTAACAAATAAGTAATAAACACCTTTATTTAAAAAAATTAAGAATATGTAAAACCGTGAAATTAATACCTCAAAACCAGGGGTAAAACTAGGAGGTATGACATGTTAGAGATAAGATGTTAGAGATAAGATATGCTTCTCAAGATAAGACTCATAGCAATGTATTAAAGATAGAAGTAGTTTATAGATAAGAATTAATATCCCTCTAACAATTGTAACCTTCTTGTAACCAACGCTGCGTTTTGCCAGCTATATAACAAAGCTACGCGGCCTCCGTGAGAGGTTAGAGAACGCTTCCACTAAAGTTTTCATGGTACCAGAGCCTTCCTCCTCATAGATACATCTACTAGCTGCCATGAGCACATCTTCCTCCTCAGCTCCGGCTGGCACCTCGCCGTTTGGCGTTCCGGTGACAGAGAAGCTAGGCAAGAACAACTATTTGCTATGGAAGGCACAAGCCCTTCCCACTGTGAGGGGAGCCCAGATGTTTGGCTACCTCGACGGCACTATCGTCGCGCCACCGTCGGAGATCAACATCAAAGATTGTGACAAGACTATGAAGGGACCAAATCCGGCGTACACCCAGTGGATCGCCGCTGATCAGCAAGTCCTCGGATACCTGATGTCGTCCCTGTCGCGCGACGTCCTAACACAAGTTGTGTCAGTCTCCACGGCTGCACAGCTATGGACAGCTCTCGAGAAGATGTTCTCTTCGAAGACTCGAGCCCGGGCGATCAACACTCGGATTGCTCTTTCCACTACAAAAAAAGGTAATATGACAGTTAATGAATATTTTACCAAGATGAAAGCTCTAGGTGATGAGGTTGCGGCTGCCGGAAAGCCACTCGACGATGAAGATATGGTGTCGTACATACTCGCCGGGCTTGACGCTGACTTTGAGCCGATTGTGTCGGCTTTAGCAGCCCGGGTGGAGCCGGTCAGTGTGGCCGAGCTCTACTCACAGATGCTGGGGTTTGAAGGCAGAGCAGATCTGCGACAAGGTGCATATCAAGCAAACTCTGCCTCGTTTGGACGAGGCGAAAACCAGCGTGGCCGAGGTCGCAATCGTGGCAATCCTCCTGCCAATCCTGGTCGTGGTCGCGGTGGAGGACGAGGTCCAACTGGTGGACGCGGAGGCGAACATCCTATCTGCCAACTCTGTGGCAAGATGGGGCACACGGTCAGTATCTGCTGGCATCGCTATGATCCTGATTTCGTTCCACAGGAGAAGACCGCATCAGCTGTCACGCAGTCCTACGGGATTGACACAAACTGGTATGTTGATACCGGTGCCACGGATCACGTCACGGGCGAACTAGACAAGCTAAGCGTTCGGGAGAGATACAACGGTGGAGATCAGATTCACACGGCCAACGGGACAGGTATGCGCATTAGTTATACTGGTCACACTCATATTAACACTCCTGATCGTCCCCTTTATCTTAATAATGTTTTGTTTACTCCCGATGCCAAGAAAAATTTGATATCTGCTGCTCGCCTTGCTGCTGATAACCATGCCTTCTTTGAAATTCACTCCAAATTCTTTTTGATCAAGGATCAGGTCACGAGGAAAGTTCTACTTCAAGGCAAGTGTAGAGGTGGTCTGTATCCTTTGCCCTCATCATCATCATCCCAGTCACAGAAGCAAGCTTTCAGTGTCACCAAACCTTCCTTGACTAGATGGCATGATAGGCTAGGTCATCCATCTAGTGCCATTGTTCGGCAAGTTATTTCTAGAAATAAACTTTCGTTTTCTAAAGAGTCCAATAAAGTGTCAGTGTGTGATGCTTGTCAACAGGCCAAGAGCCATCAGCTCCCCTATCCTAAGTCTCCAAGTGTCTCGGTTGCTCCATTAGAACTCGTGTTTTCCGATGTTTGGGGTCCTGCTCCTGATTCTGTGGCCAGAAAGAAATATTATGTGAGTTTTATTGATGATTTTAGCAAGTTTACTTGGATATATTTGATTAAGCATAAGTCTGAAGTTCTGCAAAAGTTTCAAGAATTTCAAGTTCTTGTAGAAAGACTCCTAAACCAGAAAATTATCACCATACAATCAGATTGGGGAGGAGAGTATGAGAAATTAAACTCCTACTTCTCAAAAATAGGTATCACACACCACGTCTCTTGCCCACATGCCCATCAACAAAATGGGTCTGCCGAACGAAAACACCGACATATTGTTAAAGTTGGCTTGTCTCTCCTAGCTCATGCTTCCATGCCCCTTAAATTTTGGGACGAAGCTTTTATTACAGCCACATATCTCATTAATCGCACACCTAGCAAGCTCCTCCAGTTTTCCACACCGTTGGAAAGATTACTTGGCAAGAAACCAGATTACTCACTCCTTCGTGTGTTTGGGTGTGCGTGTTGGCCAAATCTCCGTCCATATAATACTCATAAACTCGAATTTCGATCCCAACAATGTGTGTTCCTTGGCTACAGTTTGCTACACAAAGGTTTTAAGTGCCTGCATGTGTCCACAGGTCGTGTATACATTTCCCGTGATGACATCTTCGATGAAAATATCTTCCCTTTCACCAAACTTCATTCAAATGCCGGCCCTCTCCTTCGCTCCGAAATCCTTCTCTTCCCACATCTTCTTCCCAGTCCTGATCACGGGGGACCAGTGTCAAGTGATCAGTTAACTAATGTGCATACTAACCCTCCTGATGTTGCTAATAATGTGAATACTAACCCTCCTGATGTTGCTAATAATTCTGGTGAAGTTGTGACAGATTTTGAGCAAGAAACACATGAAGTAATAGAGCAAGCAGCAGTAGGAGGGTCTCTCTCAGGTTTAGTCCAGCAACCATCGGGATCGGTGTCTTACACACCAGGCGTCAACCAGTCGGATGGAGGTGCCTTTCCCACGTCAATGTGGCAAGACCGGGATCAGCGGCGGGATCACCCACGACACGGCATCGCCGTGGGGATGGGTGCTGCCACGGGATCTTCCGCCACGGAAACATCCGGACCAACTGCTCGGCCACACACAAGGTCACAAAGTGGAATTATCAAGCCTAAAATCTATACAGATGGGCACATCAGGTATAGTTATTTAACAACTACAGGTGAACCGCAAAGTGTAGATGAAGCACTAGCGGATCATAAATGGAGGTAAGCCATGGACTGTGAATTTGATGCATTAATCAAAAACAAGACTTGGCATCTTGTACCAGTCAAACAAGGAAGAAACATAATTGATTGCAAGTGGGTCTACAAGGTTAAGAGGAAAGCCGATGGATCACTAGACAGGTACAAGGCACGTTTAGTTGCCAAGGGATTTAAACAAAGGTATGGAATAGACTATGAGGACACCTGTAGTCCTGTAGTCAAAGCTGCAACCATTCGAACTGTTTTGTCTATTGCAGTAAGCAGAGGATGGTGCCTACGGCAACTAGATGTACAGAATGCGTTCCTTCATGGCGTTCTTGAGGAGGAGGTCTATATGAGGCAACCACCAGGATATGAGGATCAGCGGAGACCACATTATGTATGTAAGTTGGATAAGGCACTCTATGGTCTTAAACAAGCTCCTAGAGCTTGGTTTGCTAGATTGAGTCAGAAACTGCAGCAACTTGGGTTTAATTCTTCTAAGGCAGATACCTCACTATTCCTCTATAGCAAAGATTCAGTCACAATATTTTTATTAGTATATGTTGATGATATTATTGTGACAAGTTTATCACAAAGTGCAGTTACAGCTTTACTTAAAGATCTTGCAGCTGATTTTGCACTTAAGGATCTTGGTGATCTACATTATTTTTTGGGAATCAAGGTATCTAAAATGAAGGATGGTATTCTACTATCACAAGACAAATATACTTCAGATTTGCTTAAGAAGGTCAATATGTCAAATTGCAAACCGGCAGTCACACCATTGTGCACATCAGAAAAGTTTTCTTTGCAACAAGGAGAAGCACTTGGAGCTGAGGATTCAACTCGATATAGAAGTGTGGTTGGAGCACTTCAGTACTTGACCCTCACTAGACCAGATATATCCTTCTCTGTGAACAAGGTGTGTCAGTTCCTTCACTCACCCACAACAGTTCATTGGACTGCTGTAAAACGAATTCTCAGATATCTCAAACATACTCTTGGTACTGGTTTAAAGATCAAGAAAAATTCGTCTATGCTTGTGAGTGCTTTCTCTGATGCTGATTGGGCAGGAAGTGTTGATGATCGAAGCTCTACTAGTGGGTTTGCAGTCTTTTTAGGATGTAATCTTATATCTTGGAGTGCACGTAAACAAGCAACAGTATCAAGATCCAGTACAGAAGCGGAATACAAGTCACTAGCAAATGCAACAGCCGAAGTGATTTGGATACAAACCTTGTTACAAGAATTGAAGATTTCAAGTCCACCAGCAACACAACTTTGGTGCGATAATATAGGTGCGACCTATTTATCTGCAAACCCGGTGTTCCACGCTCGAACAAAACACATTGAAGTTGATTACCACTTTGTTCGTGAAAGAGTAGCGCAGAAGCTGTTAGATGTGCGGTTCATTTCAACCAATGATCAAGTTGCTGATGGATTCACAAAGGCTCTATGTGCTAAGAAGTTAGATATGTTTAAATACAATCTCAACTTATGTAAGTTATGATTGAGAGGGGATGTTAGAGATAAGATGTTAGAGATAAGATATGCTTCTCAAGATAAGACTCATAGCAATGTATTAAAGATAGAAGTAGTTTATAGATAAGAATTAATATCCCTCTAACAATTGTAACCTTCTTGTAACCAACGCTGCGTTTTGCCAGCTATATAACAAAGCTACGCGGCCTCCGTGAGAGGTTAGAGAACGCTTCCACTAAAGTTTTCATGACACTCTTAACTCCATCCCTTTAAACATGTATTGATATATATATATATAGAATAAAAGAGATGTAAGATATATCCCAATAATGACATATATTACATTCGACTATGTAATAATATTTTATAAATTATTACATATAATTTTAAAAAATTATATTTAAAAACTATATTTATAAATATCTATTTTGATCACCTTATTCTTTATAAATTTGTATATAAAATTAAAATAAAACATATGTTTTAAAAAAATATTTATAATTATATTGTTTGATTTTGCCTCCTTACAAATTTAAATATATGTAATATAAAAATTATATTTTTTTAAAATATTTATAAAAATTATTATTTTATTTTTTATGATTTTTTTCACTTGTCTCCTTAATTATAATTTTTAGCTCTGCCCCTGTTCAAAACACATGTGTCTCCCTCACGTGGAGTTAATTTTTTATTTTAATTTAAATTATAGAATTATTCATGTAAATTTATGTATTTTTTATGCTTAATTTTGTACTTTTGCAAGGGAAGTACATGCAAACACCCGTTATGGCTCATTTCATTTTAAAAAAAAAACATTTTTTTTAATTTCTGCATAATTTTGATGTACATAATAACTCTTTCTCTTTCATTTAATGACCAGTATTTTATTCATTTAAGAATATATTTTTAGTGAAAATTATTAGTTAATATGAAGAAAAGCTTGATTTTTCGGATCATTAATTGAAATCATAAGTGTATTTTTAGAATAAAATATTAAGTAATTACTGTTTGTAGCATACTTTATGAATATTTTTCTAATCTCTCTTGAATCTATTAAAAAAGTACATGCACTATGCACATGAAAACAAAGATTCCATGAGTTATGTGTTATTAAAAAAATTTAAATATATCAATAAAAAATCATTTTTTATAACATTCAAAATGTTTTTTATTGATGGTTGGAAACCAAGTACAATCATAGATTTATGGAGTCATTTGTTATAAAGTACATTTATTTTTAAATAAATTCACTCAAGCTTGTCAATAAATTTTATTACCAAGTTATATAACAATAAGATAAATATGTCATATAGTCAAATAAGTTATAAATAAATAAGATTAGAATGATTAAATAGTTTAACACATTGATAATTATTCGTGCTTATGATTGAAATGTCTCGAGTTTAAGCCTCTCATATTATAATTTACTTTTTAAGTTCTGTGTAAGAAATATCTCTCGTTCTTCCCTGATGGAGTCTGATCGGGGTTTATCTTTAGAAGGTCAGTCAAACTATATTCATTAGTGCACCTTCATACCTGTTTGTCCTTTATTTTATTGCTTATCAACTTTATCCAAAAATATATATATAGTTTAGCCCGGGCTAAACATGTTGTACCCTGTTCTGATTTAAACCTCGGGCCTATTTAGATTTTTATGCTTGCATTAGGGGTAAAATGGTCATTTAGTAGTAGTGGCATTTTTGCATGTTTGCATAGTAGCTTTTATGTGAAAAATCAAGGGCAATTCCGTCATTTGGATCCATTTTATATGATTTTTCTATTAAGAGGGCAATTAGGTCATTTCCTATATATTAAAAAAAAAAAATGATGAATGAATGAGAAAAGCCTGGAACTTTCTTTTCCTTCTTGCTTCCTTGCTTCCTTGCTTCTTGTTCTTCTTGTTCGGCCGAGCATAAAACCTAGATCTTTCCGGCGAGAATTTCCGGCGAACTTCAATACCAAACTTATTCCTCTCTCACTCCCGAATCCGGTAAGCCTAAGATTCAATGTTTTTGTTTTGTATTTCTTCCGTATTTTTCTTGTTTTTTTAGAATTGTATAAAAAAACTTTGATTTCTTCATGGATATGATGATTCATAGGCTTAAATTGAAGCCAATGATTTATAATGCATGTATGAGAATGTTGTAGAAGAAAAATTTTTTTGATTTAGAGTTGTAAATTGGGAGAAAACCATAGTATAAGTTTTTGGGTTTCATCAGTAGCAATTGCGAATTTATCTGTAGCACTCGAAAAATTTTTGAGTCTTTTTCTCGTATTTCTTTGGTTCACATTGAATCTCTTCTTACCCCGAACTCATTGAACTAGTTTTTACTCCATTCCGAGATCGCTTTGGATCCAAAAATGACGATGTTTTTGCTCTAAAACCCTAATGTTTTGTATTAGACTTGTATAATTGTATTTTTATACATTTTCTTGTGATTATCATTATTATGTTCATTAGAATTTGAATTCCCTCGCTTTGTATCTAGGTGGCGAAGTGTCCTCTAAGGGAAGGAGCTCGCCGATCGAAAAGTGCGCCCCGTGACTAGACGACCGGCTCGTGAGTGGGTTATGTTGAGTGCACAATTCTAATTGAGTATCGAAAATATTTTATTTGTTTTTTTCTGAAATGATTTCCATGGCTTTATCATGTTTTTAAATCACTAGCTATAGGAGAAAAGAAAGTGTAGATGACCACTAGAGACTATGGTTTATTTGGAATGACTTATGGGTGAAAAAAATCATGAGAAAGCTTTACCGATGATGTACTTGTGTTAGTTGAGATTGAACTTGAGGACATACATGCTTGGTGGATGAATGAAAAATTGTTGATTATTACAATGAGTTCATTGAGTCTATGTGTTATAAGTGAAATTGATTATGTATGTTCAATGGATGATTTAATCTCCCTAGTGATACATAATTTCTAAAGTTTCGGATATGATATGATACATATGGTACATGGAACCCTGATGAAGCCTTAAATGCTAAGACATATAATTACACTAGTACGTTGGAAATTGAATGACTTGTGGAACCTTATACATGATTTTGGGTAGTTAGTGAGATTTATACTCAATATCTTCTTTGCAATATTTGAGAACCATGGATGACATTATTATACTTATGTTGTCGAATTATCAAAGTTGATGAGGTTTGTTCTTGTGAGCATAGTGTAGAGTGCTTAGTTGTAGTACGATCATAGTGTGGTATCTAGTGGTGGATGTCGTTGATTATGATTATTATTTTAAATGGAATTTCTTTAGAAGGTTGATGATGAGTAGCTTGAGTTATATGTGACAAGTGTTAGATTATAAGATTGAATATTCTTGTGAATTTCTAATAATAGTTTGATTTAATGCTACTAAGAGGAGATAGTTAACTTTTTGAGTATTTTTGACAATGAGATTATTAATCGATGAAGTAAATATTGATGTTGAAGTAACGACACCATGATAAGGATCTAAGATATAATTGAGGATAAGAAAGGGGTTGAATAGTAAAGACTTGTGAAAGTAAATACCGATGATGTGTAAAAAGTAGGATTGGATCAATATGTATATATTGACATGTGTAAATATATGCGAGGAGATGAACATATTTTCATGACTTGTAAAGTATTTAGAGGTTATGATTGACTAGACTTTGGGGATAAATCTTGTATTTGGAGGAAAAACTTAGTGAGTCAAGAAAGAGAAAAGCTAGAATGATCCTAAGTAACTTGGGGTTTAACTAGAACAAAAGCTATGCTTGTTTTGATGACTTTTTATTGTATTCCAAAAACTTAATGTTTCCTTTCTACCTTATTGGTATTTATTTTTAGAAATGGTTGTAAAACCTTTCACTTGTATAAGTATGCTTTTGATATTGATAGTTATGAAAAATAAAGGGTTTTTTTATTTCGAATGGCATGTTCTTCTAGATCGTGGATATTATAATGCGCTTTAATATCGATCGGTTTTTATTGTCTAAAGCAATGCTTCGTAGCTTCGCGATATTATTGTGTTATTCTTGGCATTTGGACGAAAATGTTTTTTTGAATGTATTGGCACATCGGGATTGGAATACTTTTTGAAAGTTTACATGCATTGCTATGCTTTTGGCTTTTGGATTTGTGGAAATAGTGTTTATTCCCCGATATGTGAATGCTTGTCCCGGATAAGGACCCCGTGACATGAGTGATTCGGGATTGTATTATTGCTACGCCTATATGTTGGTTTGATGGTGATCGGCGGGCTAAGGCCCGACTATCTGCAGTAGTGGGTCCCCAACGGGCCGACCTTTAGAGGTGGCGCTAGGACTCGGTGTTGATTTGTCCGGATCGGTGGGAGCATAGAACCATGATTAGATGATACATCGGGATCCCGGGTCACCACACGGGATCGGTGAGCCAACGCTCAGGGTGCAAAGATCTTGACGGCTCTCAACTTAGTCGCGACGGCGGCTAAAGTTAGAGAGAGTGTTTTTAGGCTATTGTTTATTTGATCGAGACGAAAATTTCAATATTTGAGGAAAATTCTATTTTCTTGCAAATTGGTATATTCAAGTGTGGTCTTTCACATAGCATGTTTGATATGTTAATGCTTTTCGAACATATATCATGCAGAATTGAGGATTTGTGATTATCGAGGATTTTATTTATTTAAGTTGGTTTTTCTACTCATTTTGGGAAATTATATCCAAGCATTTGTTTTATACATGTTGATGTTTTGTCTATACTCGTGAGAATTTATGTTTTGGCTTCTAAATACCAAGGTTTCATATCCTGTATTTTCATTGTGTTGCAAATGTGAACGTTCCAGTTCATTTAAGTTATTGTAGAATGTGTTTATTGGAATTTCATCGATTTGTTTTGATATTCTCATTAGATTTGTGCTAACCCATTCACCGAGTGACTATGGTTACTCACCCTCCTCCCTTCCGTGTTTTAGTGGTTTGGGTCGCATAGCGAGGCTAAGTGTTAGCAGCTTGCATTCCAAGTCGTTGTTTATTTATTGTTAATCAGCGTTGCATTGTATGATTGCAGTGGATCCACTAGTGTTCTTAACTCAGAATCGTGGATTTGTATATCTTTCACTTTACTCGTTGATTCTTCGAGTGAAAGTTTTTGCTTTTTGCACTTTTATTATCGGGTGTTGTTTAGCGGGGAGTTTATGAGCCTTGTGATGACTCGAGGGTTGAGTGGTGT
>NC_052474.1:19975023-20051559 GCF_009730915.1 Dioscorea cayenensis subsp. rotundata
TAACTGATTCTACAGGTTTTGATTCTACACACAACCCACCACCAACCTTGTCGTATGTACTGCTACTTTGGATGTGTTACGTAGAAGCCCTTTCACTTGTGATGCTTGTTTCGCTAAAATGAAAGGCTCGTGACTTATTAAACCTTCTTCTATGGTTGACATCGACTGAGATTGTGGTCTTTGTGAACTTTCATCGATATTTGGAGTTGGATCAAACTCAATCACATTTAAAACACAACTTTTAATCGAGAGTAGCCAGATATTCTAATTGAATAATTTCGGGCTAAAGTGCCACCAAAAATCACTTCTGATACCCTCACTAGAATTAGAACCTTTTATGCACACTCCACTGCTTGACTCGTAATCTTCGCGCAGTAGTGATCACTTGTGTGGAATTTAAACCCATTTACAAAATATATCGGATAAGTAATCATATTTCAAGATCATTTAATTCTACTATCAAAGGTTGTAAGTACACATCTAACTTCTTTTTGGGATTTCTTGGACCAGGAACAATAACAATTAAAAAACATATAAGGCTCTTCATTCACATCCATGGTGGCAAATTATATGGTGTAGCAATGTTAGTGACCAACAAGAATGTGCTTACCGGATCGGGTGTGATGGCTGGCTCCCACGGTGCATAACCCCGATCTCTTACATTTCGAGCCTCGTGCAAAAGATGGATGTACGATCAAACGCGTCATGCCCTCGAGATCGGATGGATGCCATATGATGCCATCGCTCTGATCATGTTCATCATGCCACCTCATGTACTTTCAGCCGTGAGCTCATAGATCATACAACCTTTGTAATCTAGTGTAAGAGGAAAGTATATATTTTGGTCTATCAATCTTCCTCTTGTAGATTCTCCTCGGGTTCACTGCATCGAGGCTGATCACGAAAACTGCAACTTCCATAGGCTATCCTCCACGGTATAACATGCATCCGTTAATGCGACAATGAATTTTCTCACATGGAAGACCCAAATCCGTAAAGCAAACTTCTTTTGTTTCATCAAAAGTCATCACTACTGCATATTATCAATCGGGCAATGCTTCATTCCTGGCAAAGTGCAATATCGCATCATAAACTACTTCTCCTCGACACAAGGAAATTTAGAGTCGTATTATTCAACGATCTATGCAACAACGGATAGCTCGTGAATGCTTGGAGCAGCCTTCCCACAATGGTTCTATTAGCCTTGTGAAGCATGTCATATAATCTTTGGAGTCTTCAAATCGGGGTTTCCTCCTCGTCTACACCAAAATGTGGGTCAAAATCCCGGACCAATCACATCTATAACCATATTGCGATATGGATTTGATCCTCCTGGCTCTTCCATAAAAGTTGAATTGTATTGTGCATGCAAGGAGTTTTGCGACATGTAAGGCTCCCATGGCAAACCCACTCATAGTAATCTTTCAATAAATCCATTCCTAGTAAGATGTAACCCGGCGTCCATCGACTAAGAGAAACCTTTCTGTTTTGACATTTACAACAAGGGCATCTTATTTTGTCATCGATCCATAAATGCTGGTTGTTGACAGAAAGCATATTCAATAAATGACTCAACTCCAGCCCAGAGTCGTGGATTACTAGACCCACGCCCATCTATGAAGTCTATTATACATCCATTCCGTCCAATCCTCATTTTATTCTTCATAGATAATAGTAACTGTAAAAACAATACAATTTAAAATGTAATATTAAATAATGTCCTATATTTGTCAATATGGAGGAATGTAGGGTAAAAATAATAACTAACAAATATCATGGAAAAATATATAACATTGGACATTTCCCTCCTAATAATTGTTAGTGGCAAAATTAAATAGCCCTTATTTCCAATCTTTAAAGAATGTAGACACACAATATAGATATGTGTGATTGCCCACATGAATGTAAAATGTAATAAAGAATATGCAAAAAGAGTGTTACGGTGTACAATAACAATTATGGACACATCGTTATGTCGATTGTATAGTACTGGGTCTAAAATTCATCTCAAAACCATAACATTAATTAAATGATGATGTGACACAAATAAGAGAGATACGAAAACACAACAACATGATGTGCCAAAATACATCACACCAAAGCAAGTAATGAGATTAACTAAAAGATTGCAATTTTGATACGTATGTGTTTGAAACTTAATCTCTCAACCTTCTAATCAAAGGAATGTAACAAAAATTTAGTTATGCAAGCCTCAATTAACATTCTTCATCATAAACGAAGTACACACACACACACACACACACATAGGCGATATATATTACGTATACAACCTAAGTTAGCATGTAATGTGGTACTATTGCAGTGTGCTTCACTCTGTGTCACCACCAACTCACTAGCTTAGTTCTTTTCCAAACTAATCTCTTAACTACAAAAACTATTAAATTAAATTAAATTAAATTAAATATATATATATATATATATATAATCTACCCAAAATAATAATAACATAGAAGCAATTAAAATTCAATTTCATAGCCTTATATAAATCATAGATTGTCACTACCAGAATAGATATTTCCACACATGGACCAACACAAAGAAAATTGTATTTAATGAATAACTCTCGGGTTCGACCGGGATTAACATGAGAATATGATGCTCATTTTGATACTATGTTTCCCTAATAAAACAAAACCCATGCTAGATATTTGGCAGAGGCTTGAGAAATCAAAACATCAAAATTATTATAAAATACACAATTGATCTCCAAGTAAACCCCAAGGAAGCAAAAAGTGTTCCAGAAGCTATAAAAGAAAAATAAGATTGAATAATCAAGCCAAGCGGGAGAAAAACAACATATAAACAAAATTGGAGTAAAAGCTTTTTAATTACAAGTATTTATTTGCTCATTACTCGGGACTAAGAATTCTAAGAAAGAGAATGAAAGCAAGGCTAAAAATCACAAGATGATGTTTTTTTATCATTAGAAAGACAATGAAAAATTACAGAAATGGAAAGTAATTATACCACTCCAAATCCAAGCAATGACTCTTGTTAATCCAAATAGGGCATTTTCCCCAAAAGCACCCTGTCAAAGGTTTGCATGAGTTTTATTGAACGAAACATCCATCAAATAGCATTAAATGAAAAACATCCATCAAATAACATTCTTTCATCCTTCAAGGAAAAAGGCTTGCTACAACAATGCATGCCAGCAATAACTTAAATATATAAATCTATTATTCATATTATTTAAATGGAAATAAAAAATTTATATCTGAAAGTAAATAGTAATTGATCAAAGTGGTTCTCATGTGAAGGATCACACACACGTACACACTAATTTGCAAGTTGTAAACGATAACTATTGAAAATTTAGGCCTTATTTAGTTTCTTTAATCTCATGAGGTGCCAACTTTTGATTAATATTGTTGCTTATGTGTTTGGATTCAAACATTTGTCTCTTAAAGGCCCACTTGATCACCAATCCAATACTTGCCATGCCTTATAAAAAAGATTCAGGTGGATTACACATGGCCCTCAAATAATTTAAACCCCCAAAAAATAAAGCATCATTGTATTATTATTTATTAATTCTTCCATAAGGAAAAAAATGCGTAGACCTGAAGTATTACCAATCTATGGAAACATTGGGAGGCGAGAAGAACTAAAGAATCCCATTAATTATTTAATTAATCAATCAATTCCCTTTGTTTAATGACAAAGCAATTGATTATTGTAACTATAACGGAGGAGAGAGAGAGAGAGGGTACAATGCATTGCCCGATGAAAAACACCATGCATGCTACGCTAATTACTGCGTTAAAATATCCAAATATTATTATTATTTCAACATTTAAAACTATAAAGCAAACCTATCATTAATTAATTAACTAACAACAAATACATAACCAAGATCACAATCCTAATATCAGGATGTCATCTTGAACTAAGAAAAAAAGCTACTCAAAAAGAAACCAAAACATTCAATAATCCAACAATGAAGAAAGCGAATCAAAGAGCAAATAACCAAACAATGAGACAAAATCCATGAGACTAAAAAGCATACCTAACTCTTGCAAAACCAGCAATCAAGAACTTAGAAACAAATCCATGCGACTAAAAGCATACCTAAATCAAATAAAACCCTAAATCTTGGGGAAATTGCTAATCAAGAACTTGAATCAAAACACATAAGATCTCGGGGCAACATAGAAATAACCAAGAATACATAGCAGGGAAAGGAAGATGCACCTTCAAAAATTGATCACGAGATGGAGAAAGGAGATCAACGACCTCAAGAGAAGTGCGATTCGCGGTGAGTTGTGGATCGCTCAAATCAAGGACGGGAGAAAGGCTGATTCTCTTGGATGGGAGAATTTGGGGAAAAAATCAGGGCTTTGAATTTTGGAGTTTCAATCGAAAATATAAGCCTTTTCATTGGATAAGTTCTCCACTATGCGAGGGAACAATTTTAATAAGCAGTTCCTTCCACGTGGCATTACGGGATTGGGTGTAGGTTTGTTCACACTTTAATTTTAAAAAATTTATATTTAATATTTTCAATTTAATAATTAAGAAATTATTTACTTTTTCTTAATTAAAACCCCTTATTATTTATCATGTTAACATATAAAATAATTAATCAATATTTATTATTGTTGTTTTAAAAATAATCATAAAAAGATATATTAAATAATTAAAAACTATGTTTTAAAATTTAACCAGAAAAATATATAATTATCAAACTTCTCACAGTGTTATTTATTTATTTATTTGTTTGTTTATTGGTTGATTTTGTTAAAATAGATAAGAAATTTAATTCACTAATTTTTATATCTCAATTGAGTTTTTATTTTGTTTTAAATTTTATTATATTTTTTATTTAATTAGAATACTTTATTTTTATATTTTATAATAAAATTACACTCATTTATTGTTTTATTTTTTTAATAAATTAAATTTTTAGAAAGTATTTTCATAACATATTAATAGATTTTATTTTTAAATGTTAATTTTTGTTGGTATGTTTATTATATATATATATTGTAATTCTATTTATTGATTATATATATAATAAATTAATATAAATAAATATACACAATTTTGTGGTTTCTAATGAGAAAATAATAATAAATTATTAAATATTTTAAAAAATTAAACATTGTGACCCGATTGACCCCGTGAAAGTCAACCGGTTCCGGTTGAACCACCGGGTCGTGGGAGTTAACTGCGGATTTTTCATACCCGGTTCGATGCGGTATACCCTAGGCGACCACATGGGCGGTTTACGATTTTTTCCGGTTGAACCGGTAGGGCGATCCGGATCTAATAACCTTGGTTTTGACACCTCACACTCCATAATTATATCAAAACACATGAGATGATTCAATCCAATCTTAATCCATGCAACTAGATTTTTTAGATCTGGATGGATAATAAGGAATCCGATCTGATAACACCTAAATGGACATATCCATTTTTTTATTAACTCTATTAGTATTTATTAATTATTAAATAGTTTTCAAATTTTCATTATAATTAATTAGAGATTATTAATGTTTTTGGACAAAACATTACTTAGGGATTACCCACAATCTATTTCTTGATGGCATTTTCTCTAAGTAATTCCTATATTTTTGGACCAAAAATTTATATCTCTAAATACCCATGGATCCCCCATGCACATGTTACACATAAATAATATGTTCGGGCATTTTGAGGGTGACATCATAGAGTCAAATTCAACATTCAAATTACCCACGAATTACCCACAACAACAATACCCGCAAAAAACTATCCCTGGGTAATCCATGGGTAAATTATATACACTATGTTTACCCACGAATTGCCCACAATAATAGTACCCACAAACAAAGCTGTCACTCGGGTAATCTGTGGGTAAATTATATGCACCCCTGTTCACCCTGCAGTTATCCACAACATCAGTACACACAAACAACTTTCCCTAGGTAATCCATGGGTGAATATAATTTACCCACGGATTACCCACAGAACTTTTACACACATAAAATTTTTTTAGGTAATCCGAAGGTATTTTTGAGGCGGGAACCACCCGCAATATTTACCCACGTCTTACCTACGGCGTATACATCCCTGGGTAAGGCAGTAGGTAAATCCGTGTTTATTCCCTGGGTAATTCTAATATATCTTGATTTTACTACTTCCTAGCTATTTTGTGGGTATTTCCTGTGTAATTTCCCAGGGAATGTGTCCGTGGGTAATATTTCATGGGTAAACTGTTATTTTCTTGTAGTGATACAAAGGTATTACATGAAAAACCCCTAAATAATTAGGGTAAAAACCACAAGTAAAGATAGAAGAATTTACTAATTAGTGAGAAAATTTCATGAGTTACAAACTCTCTAATAATAATAAAAAAAAAAATCAGTTTTCTCTCTTATACTAGGAGAATAAACTATCTCTCAAAAAATATTTTCTTACACTTCTCACTCTTCTTTTTCCTCTCTCTAATTTCCTCACCCTCACTTTTTCATTCACATGATTGTGTATAAATGAGCTTCAACTAATGACCCTTTTATAGGCCATTGATTCACCAACCTAGCCATTATTTTAATTCCAATCAATGGGCACCGTTAATTTGCACTATTGTTTGAGCAAATGGATTAAGTTAAAGCTGATGGTTTAATGAGGAGTTGGTAAGCCATTGTTTCGGCTAACAATTCTCCCACTTGAAGATTTGATTGAAAGACAATCAGATCTTCACACCATTCTTTCTACCTTGTCATTCAATGTTGCTTACGTTCTTGTCAAACTACAAGAGATAGAATCGACACCATATAAATCTGTCAGCGTTGGTTGCTTTGGTCATAAAGTCTTTTAGGTTGTCCTTGGTATAAATCTTTTGCATGTCCACTGTACCTTCTTCCACTTTCTCACGAACAAAGTGGTACTCAACTTTAATATGTTGTGTTTTTGAATAAAATGTTGGATTCCTTGCAAGATGCAATGCACTCTGGTTATCATAACATAAAGTAATGTTCTTTTGTTTGTGCCCGAGTTCTTCCAACGACATCTTCAACCGCATTGCTTTTTAATTTGCTGGCTTGTGTAGCTGCCAAATACTTTACTTCTATCGTTGAGGTAGTCACGACCAACTGCAGTTTTGAAACCCAGCTCACAGCTCCTACTAGTGTGAACACATATCCAGTAGTGGATTTACTTTTATCAAGATCACCTTCATAATCAGCATCAACATATCCACTAATAATAAAGTCTGATCCCCCATAACATAATACAATAATTGAGGTTCCCTTTACACATCTGAGAATCCTCTTAGCAACATTCTAATTAATAAAGTCTGATCCCCCATAACATAATGCAACAATTGAGGTTCTCTTTGCATATATGAGAATCCTCTTAACAACATTCCAATGCTCTAGACTAGAATTCGTTATGTACTGACTTACCACTCCTACTGCATGTGCAATGTCTGGTCTTGTATATATCATGGCGAACATTAGGCTTTCCACTGCTGATGCATACGGTACTTGAGACATCTCCATTCTCTCTTTTTCACTGCTAGGACACATACTTGAGGATAACTTAAAATTAACAGGAAGTGAGTAGAAATTGGCTCACAGTCTTACAGGTTGAAACGCTGCAATATCTTCTTAAGATAAGTCTTTTGAGAAAACTAAATCTTTCTATTATATCTGTCTTGGTGAATTTACATCCCTAGAATCTTGTTTGCTGGTCCTAAGTCCTTCATTTCAAACTCCCTAGCCAATTGTGCCTTCAACTCCTTCATACGATTTTTGTTAAGGCCTGCTACTAACATGTCGTCAACATACAACAACAAGAAGACAAAATCTTCTTCTTCAAACCTCTTAACATATGCACAAGGGTTTGTATTGAATCTGCCATATCCAAGGCTCATGATGTAGGAATCAAATCTCTTGTACCAACATCTTGGCACCTGCTTTAGATCATACAAAGATTTGTTCAACATGCAAACCAAGTTCTCTTTACCTTTTTCTTCAAATCCTTCTAGTTGGTGCATATAAATTTCTTGTTCAAGATCTCTATCAATAAATACAGTTTTTGACATCTAACTGCTCAAGCTGCAAGTCGAATGTAGCACACATAGTCAAGACTACTCGGATTGTTGTGAGTCGAACCACATGTGAAAATATTTCGTTGAAGTCAATTCCTTCCTTCTGAGCATATCCTTTTGCCACAAATCTAGTACGATAACGATCTACTTAATCATCAATATTGCGCTTGATCTTATAGACCCATTTGTTACCAATAGGCTTTCGCCCTTTATGGTAATGACATGAGTTTCTATGTCCTATTTTTATGAATAGTTTCAATTTTTTCTTCCATTGCTATCATCCACTGAGATGCATCTGATTTCCTTAGTGCTTCTTGAAGAGTTAATGACTTTCCATCCTCACTTAGAAGACGGTACGCTATGTTAACCACCATAATATACTTAGAATGCCAACTTGGTGTCTTTTTTGTACGAGTTGACCACCAAACTTCTAGAACTTCATATTCAGCTGGCTCTTGTATCTCGTGCTCTGGTATAGCTTCAGCTTCTTTTTTTTACCTGTACTGTTGTAGAATACGTGCTTTCTTTTGAAGTTCGTTCACCATCTGCTTGCTCTTGTTCTTTGTCTTCTATGAAGATAACATCCCTGCTTACTAGAATCTTATGGGCAGTGAGATCCCATAGGCGGTATCCTTTAACTCCATCAGCATATCCTAAGAACATACATTTTATGGATTTTGGATCCAGCATTATAGTTTCTTCGATATTGTACATTACATACACAATACTTGCAAATATATGAAGGTTTGAATAGTTAACTGTCTTACCAGTCCATATCTCCATCAGTGTTTTCAAGTCGATTTTAATTGATGGAGCTCGATTTACCACATAACAAGCGGTGCTAACTGCTTATGCCCAGAACTTCTTGTTTAAGCCTGCAGCTCCCATCAAAGCTCTTATTCTTTCCAACAGAGTCCTATTCATCCGCTCTGCCACTCCATTTTGTTAAGGAGTGTATGCTATAGTGAACTTCCTTTTGATGCATTCTTATTTGCATAATTCATCAAAATCTTTGCTAGTGTATTCTCCTTCATTATCATTCCTCAAGTACTTGATCTTCTCACATATTCATGTTACACCCGCGTTTTATAAAATTTGAAGACTTGAAACACATCTGTCTTCCTCTTGATAGGATACACCCAACATCTCCTAAAATAGTCGTTAATAAATGATACAAAGTAATTTCCTTTTCCCAGAGATGTAACTGGTGCTTGCCACACATCTAAGTGAACCAATTCTAGAATTGCTTTGCTTCTAGAATTAGATGTGTTGTAGTTCAGTCAATGCTACTTGCTCATAATGTAATGTTCACAAAAGGGTAGTGATACTTTTGTGAGACCTTGAAGTAGATTTCTCTATGCAAGAATATTCTTCATTTCTTGCTATGACATATGTCCAAGTTTTTTGTGCCATGTCATTGTGCATTTTTCACTTGGACTACTTGTGTCGACTGAAGCTTCTCCTTCTTGTAAAGTTTCTCCCTTTAACATGTATAAATTTGCAGCTATCTTCTCTCTCTTCATGCGTACAGGCGATTCTCGAATTACATTTATGATCTTTGTTCTGGACTATAATTTTGCAACTAAGATTATCAAGTTGTCTTATAAACAACAAATTCTTCTTGAGGCCCTCCACATGTCGGACATCTTGCATGGTTCAAACCATCCCATCATACATTTTATGTTTGATGATGCCAATGCCAATGATCTTCAAGGCTTGATCATTGCAGTTATACACAGATCCATCAGAGGTAGTTTCATAGTGATGGAACCATTCTTTTCGATAGGTCATGTGAAAAGTGATTGTCTGTATGAAAGAACCCAAACATCAGCAAATCTTTTATTTGTTGTAGTTGCTGCTTCACATACCATGGCCTCTCCTTCATTTGAGGTGTTTGCAACATTCCCATGAGAAGTGGAGTCTTTCTTATTTAGACTCCAACAATCCTTCTTTAAGTGACCTTTCTTGCCACAGTGGTAACACTTGAAAATCTTATTATTCCTTGACTTTGATCTACCATGATTGTAGCTTCCACCAGAGCCACGTTCTGTTGGTCTTACTCTTATCACTGTCAAAGCCTCCGCTTATTGTGAACTTGCTAACTTGTCTTCCTTGTTATTGTGGCGACTCTCTTAATTAATCCTAAATAGCAATTGTAATGTTATCAAAGACTAGATTGCCATAAGGATATTGTTTGTTAAGTTGATGACTAGTTGATCATATGAATCTGGTAGACTTTGGAGTAGAATTTTCATACGTTCACCTGACTGATCTGTTATATGTCCCAATGATGTGAGTTGGGAAAATAGAGTGTTCAGTGTGTTCATATGCTCCGTCACCGAATTAGATTCCGCTATACGCAAAGTATAAAGTCTTCTCTTAAGAAAAATTTTGTTGCGGAGTGACTTGACCTCGTGCAACTTAGTGAGGTGATCCCAAATCTCCTTTGTAGTCTTCTTCTTTGCTATGCTTGATAGAACTACATTAACAAGTGACAGATGAAGATTGACAATGGCGTTCTTGTCCATCTCATTAAACTTGTCATTTTTGACCTCAACTGGCCTTTCGGTGAAGGCCGACCTAGTAGTTGTCCTTTCTTAAAATTGCCTTTATCTTTAGCTTTCACAGTTAAAAATTACTCCCACTGAATTTTCAATCTTGAATTTTGCTGCCATTATTTCTATTAGAAATTGTTTAAAGAACAATAATCAGTCTTTCAAAGGGTGAATAACAATCTAACTTATTTTTTGATGTGGAGGATCCACTTATAGTGGCAACCACATAGCATACGATAAGTAGATATATATATACACACACACCCAAATCTAGCTCTGATACCACTTGTTCTAAAATGTAAGACCGAATATAGCAGTACCGCATCAAAATAAATGAAAAATAATATTGAAAGATAAATGACATAAAGATATTACATGGAAAAACCCTCTAAATAATTAGGGTTAAAACCACGGATAACAATAGAAGAATTTATTAAGTGAGAAAATTTCAGTAGTTACAACTTTTTAATAATAAGGAGAAAACCAATACTCTCTTTTATATTGGGTGAATAAACTAACTCTAAAAAAATATTTTCTTACACTTCTCACTCTTCTTTTCCTCTCTCTAATTTCCTCACCCTCACTTTTTCATTCACATGGTTGTCTACAAATGAGCTTCAACTAATGACCCTTTTATAGGCTATTGATTCACCAACCCTTACCCATTATTTTAATTTCAATCAATGCGGACCGTTGATTTGCACCATTGTTTGAGCAAATTGATTAAGTTAAAGTTGATGGTTTGGTGAGGAGTTGGTAAGACATTTTTTAGGCTAACAAAAAAAGAGAGAATTTTATAAACATTTACATTACAACAATACAACCATATTACCATAATCATCATTATTAATATTTAGTTACAAACGGCTAATTTATTTCTTCATTTAGTGAAATATTTAAATTATTATTATCTAGTTATAAACGGCTATTTTTCTTGTATATTTAATAAAAAATTTAAATAATAATAATATTTATTATTTCTTTTATATTTGATGAAATATTTAGGGTTTTTTTATTTATATACCCCTATAAAATCATGAATTTATTTAAATACCCTTCTAAAAATGATATTTGCTTCTATACGCCTACAAATCAATTATATTTGCTTATATGCCCCTATGGTTGAGTTGACTCTTAATGGTGTTAAATCAATGGATGAAATAAGGGTAAATTACTAAAATGGTTTTGCTTATATACCCTCTAATTTGTTTTTCTTATTTTATAAACATTACTCATTTCATTCAACAAATGACAATTATGGTTTGTTAATATAACCATCAAATTTTTTTATTATATTTTATAGACTTTAAATTATTTAAATTATACATTATAAAAATTATTAAAAATCATGAAGTTTTGAGTAAATTCATATTTTTAAGATTTTTACAAACATGTTTAAAAAATTTTACATTATCACAACTTAAAAATAGGTAAAAATTACAATATATAACAAATAATTTTATACACATACTCCTAATATAATCACATATGAAATTTATAAGAAAGAAGTCCAACAATTTTTATTAAACATCTATCCAATATCAAGTTTTTTACCATCAAGTTCTCTAAAGGACATCAAATTTTTAGTACAATAGCCGTTGGTGTTTGGCCCGCTGACGATGGCGTTGATCACCCTGAGACCTCTGATGGTGAAGGTAATGGCACATGCGCAGATGCCACGGCGTCGGGTATAGCTAGCGTTGAGATGGTCCAGTAGAGTTAGGTTGAAACCTTCGAGGACGGCATAGACGTCTTCTGACGCTGATTTGAAAGAGTTAGCAAGTGAGATGGCGTGGCTTGAAGGGATTGGTGAGAAAGGAACCTCAAAGATGGCGGCTGAATGGTTGGGAAATTTGGGAATTTTTCTCAAATGACTTAAGTTAGATGATGTTAAGAGTAATTGGGTAATTTTGTTAAGTTGGGTTAAGTGGAACCTTGGTTGATTCCATAAACTCTAACGGTAACTTACGGTAGGGATATATAAATAAAAAAGTTAGTTTTATTGGGGTATCCAAGCAAATAGTATTTTTATAGCGGTATTTAAGAAATTTTATAGTTTTGCAGAGAGAGTAGAAACCCTAGAAATTCTCCGAGAACGTAGAATCCATGAGAACCACTATGGTGATGGCCAGTACTAATCATAGCTTTGGTCCGACGGTCCTGCACATAGTAAGAAGAATTATAAAACCCAACAAAACAATGAAGATCGGTGAGTTGATCAACAGACATAAAGATTCATAGATAGTTGAGGAACAAGGGACACATCGAGGCAGTAAATTGAGAAGTAGTAAGAATCCCCTGATGTATGGCTGAATAAGAAGTTCCATCGATGGTTTGAATATACGAACCATTAGGAGCAGGTATGAAGGATGAGAGTTGAGAACCATCGGAGGTCATGAGAAATGAATCCCTCGAGTCTAAGGCCCAAAAAGAAGTAGTAGTACCTGATGCAGACATTGAGACAACGGATCCAAAAGCACAGACAGGAGGATCAGATCAATTAGAAGTGTCACTAGCAGCTCCGAGATGATACCTAGAAGATTGCTTGACTCGGAACCAATGTTTTAAAAACCGGACCGGACTGGCCGGTCCGACCGAAAAAATCGGGAACCGGACCGCAGTCCGGTCCGGGTAAATACTGATTTTTGACCAAAATTAAAACCGGTTAAACCCGGATAAAACCGGTGAACCAGCCGGTTGAACCGAAATCGGAAAAAACCAGTTTTCTGAATTAGGTTTAAGTTTGATGATCCCTTTTGGAATTTTTCTCTCAGTCGCATACTTCTTCCTTGGCCACCCTATCCTTGATTCCCCTGCGAGGTTTGCTCCCGGACCCCGGTGTTCCAGCACTGTCCCGACTCCCAACTACTTGTTGCCGCATTCAACCATTTGATCCCCTTGAGAGGAAGACGTCTTTGTGCAAGACTGCAAGCTTTCAAGTTCCAAGTCAGCTCTGTTCTTTTGAGTCTTTGACACATTGACAGCCCTTCATTTATACTCATTTCCAATCTTTCCTTAATTCTCATAGGTGGAGGAGCTCTTTCCATACTCATAATCAGATTTCCCACTCTTATTCCAATCTCCCATATGGTATTCTAGTTTTTTTGTTTTTGTTTTTTTTTTCATGTTTTTGATATTTTGTGTATTATGTATTATTCATGTGATGATTTTATATTAGTGCATTCATTCAATTGATTTTATTAGTGTTTGAAAATTTCAAGTAAGATTGGTTAATGATTTTTATATGAGCATATCGGTTATTATCAAATATATATCCTTGTTATTTGTAACCCAGAAATCCATATATGATGATAAAATGAAATTCTCAAGCCAGAGTAAACTCACTGCTACTTCTTCAAATAGCATAAATGCTTGAGTGAAAAATTCATATGCAACTTGTTCAAGATCACAATCATTAGCAGCCTAATGTAGGGGAAATTATGAGCCAAAATGTTTCACCATCAATATATATTATTTAATTTTTACAGAAATATTTCTAATTTTATATTATTTAAAATATATATTTATGATGTCATCCGGTCCAACTGGAATGGGTCACCCGGTCGGACCGTTCAACCCATGACCCAAATCTGAGGCTGGTTCGCTTCCCGGTCCAGTTTTAAAAACATTCCTCGAAACTCAGCAAGTTGCTCAGGTTGTAACTTGAAGCAGTTCTAAGCATGATGACCTGTCTTCTTACAATGGATGCAGAAGGAGTCCTGATCACTCCAGTTTGATGAGAAGCTGCCAAAACAATGTGTGAGATCACTGAAGTAGTAGCAAGAGCATGAAGACGTGTCCCTCGGTAATTAAAGCTATAAGTGGTTCAGCAAAGGTAGGAAGGGGAGTACGTCCGAGAAGCGAAACACATACTGACTCAAACTTAGAGTGGAGGCCCATCACAAACTGGAACAAAAGGTTCTGTTGCTCATGCTTCTCCTTTGCCGCACAGTTCTTGCAACCGGAGCATCCCTTCGGCACCATAGCATCCATCTGACCAGATACTTGAGTGAAGACCGTATAGAATTAATCCACTGATAAATCTTGTTGTTGAAGACTATGCAGGTTTTGTAATAGGGAGAACCAAAGTGACTCACTGGTGTGTAGATAGTGTTGGTGCTGAGGTGGTGCCGTGATTGAAGCTCGGTGCAACGCTGTTCGTCATCCAAGTCGTGGGAAGCATGGTGGATCTCTAAACTGGAGCATAACGGCGGCATGGATCGAGGATAAGCAGCATGGAGTGAAGGAAAGGCTGGGCATGGTTGCTCAGGAGAAGCAAGAAGGCTTTCTTTTGAATTTTTGACTATCTTTTTATATAGTATTTGTGTTAAGGATGTTGGCCAATCAAGTTTAACTTAATGAATCATGCTGGACAATCAGATGTAATTTAATGGCTTAAGTTAGCCAATCAGGTTGCTAGTAGTGTTTTAACATTTGGGTTTATTTTTTACTATTAATAGTATGAAGACTGATAGCTCATTGATTGGATGAGCAAGTATTATTCATCCTTTTTCTCTTGACTTGTGTTGACTGAGAACCAGTGCTTGTTCTTCTCGTTTTCTTCACAGGTTCTAATCTCTTCATCTGTGTCTTTTTCTCCAGCAGGGGATACTAACGGAGGCTTACCGGCGTCGCGATCCTCAACAAATAGCCCTATTGAAGAGAGTCCCAAATTTCCTTGGCTGATAAATAGTCAACAAAGCTCATCCTAATGGAAACATCAGTACTCATGCACAAGATACCCATGACACAATCATCGGTGACCCGCCAAGCTTTGACAACTACTGTAGTAGTCGTTGCCTCATCAGGTGTATCTTTAATGAGATGAGAGGCGAGACCAAACGATCCTAAAAACATGCTTACAAAAAATGACCACTCACGATAATTACAACCATTAAGTCTAATATCCGTGAGAAGGAAAGCACCACTGCCAAGAAACGTATCAGAGGGCTGGAATTGGATTCACCATTTTTTTAGTGTGTTTGTTACTGTAGGGAACTATGCACCATCACTGTTGGCTGTCATTATGGGACTATGCGTAACTATAAAAAAGGATAAAGTAATGCACTTGGGACTTGATGTACACGTGATCCAAAGCTTGGTTGAAGAATTCGGCAACAAAGTGAGGAGAAAAGCGCTGAAATGATTCAAGTTTTGGGACTTGAAGTGTGATGACCGGACATGGAGATCTGGCATAGTAGGAGATGACTGGAGAAGACCTGAAAATGAGATCTGGCTTGGTTGGAGATGACCAGAGAAGATCTGAAAAGGGGATCTGGCTTGGTTGGAGATGACCGGAGAAGATCTGAAAAGCTGTCTAGATGAAATCTGGCTGGCCGGAGAGAAGATCTGATGGCTGAAAAGCTATTCGATTGAAGATCTAGCTGGCCAGATGAGATATGAAAAGTTATTCGATTGAAGATCTAGCTGGCTAGAGTAGAGATGAAAAGCTATCCGAATGAAATTTGGATGACCGAAGATCCAACAATGAAGATCTAGCTGGTCGGAAAAATGACTGAAAAACTGTCTAGATGAAGATCTGGCTTGCCAAAGATGGCTGCAGAAGATTTGGCCACAGATTGAAAGATGTTTGGAGAAGATCACCGGTGGTGGCGACTTGAGTTAGAGTTTCTCAACCCTCTTTGATACCATGTTAGGATCATGAAATAAAGAAAGAATAATCATGTTTTTCACATCACATTGTTTACAAGTACATATATATGTACACTAAAATAGTGAATAGTAATGGGCTTTATATGCTTAACAACTAGGAGGGTGAATTAGTAGAAGCAAGAAAAAATGGAAAATAAAGTCTTTTCATATGAATAATGAGTTATTGGAGGAATTCACATGAAAGAGAAGGTGGAAATGGAACTATTGAAATTGGAAGAGGTCCAACTTAATGCCCGGAGACTAGAGGATGAATTAATTTCTTGGAAATCTGTGCTTAGAGAGATTCTAGATGTATCAAACTTTAATGATGTTCTTGTCAAATTTGTGGCTTTACAGAATTATTCTTCCATCCCTTCAATATAGATTCAGTGCTATTGTGTTATTTCATTTTCCTCCTATCATGACCTTGTTCCATGTTAGATTCAGGGCTTCTTGAATTGCATTGTCTATATTTGACAGGGAAGTGCTTGAAAGCATGATGAAATTAAGCTGGTGAATTGGGTGGATGTGGGTAAGAGTTGGGACTTTCTTTGGAAATGGCTGTGCTTAGCAAACAATATGCTGAAAAGATTGTGCATTGGTCAAAGAAAAAGCAGAAAGCTCTGATTTGGATGTTAAGCATCTACAATTAGTTTTTGGTTAGTGTTTGGCATGCTTACACTCTTTACCTCTTTTTTGACAATCTGTTACTTGTTTTGTTCCAAATGTAATAGATGGCACATTTCTTCCATAGTTAATCACTTTTAGTCCTGGCCAGCTGATTGCAATTTTGGTGGTATACCATTCTGGGCAAGTGATATGTTAAATTCCTCATTTGCCAAGCTATAGGCTGTTGAAGAATTGTAAGGACAATCAGGTGGAAGCCACTTGTACTCAAAGGATTGGAGTAGGCAGCAATTGCATTATGCTTATTTTAATGCTTTTAAAATGGAAGGTGCTCCATAAGCTTCTAATTAAGTTGGTGCATGATCTTGATTTTCCGTTTGACTTAGCATCTACTTCTGCATATTTCTGGTATCCTTTTTGCAGGTTCTGCTCAGGTTACTGTACTATGTTTACGAATATTCATATGTTGTGCTTATTTTGTTGTTTACCAATTCTTCTAGCATTTCTTGCACTGTTACTGTACCATGATAACAAGCATTCATGTCCTATTTTTAATGTATGACATGTTGTTTATTATTGATCAGAATGGAATTCTAGGCTGACCTGACATAATCATTATATGATGCATTTACCACTAACCGCTTGTTTGCTGATGCATCTATGTTTACTTTTCTTAATATTGTTGTTGCACTTAGTTCTGATCCAATATTCAGCAGAAAGTTCTTTCGTATTAGTATGCATACTATTGTTTTTCTTTGAACATTAACATCAATTTTGTAGGCCTATCACCATCAAACTCAGAGAATGGCTATCTGAATTTGTTATCAGGTTCTGAAAAAATTAATAATAGATCCTCCGATATACCTGCAATTCTTGGATGACTCAAAGGACAAATTGTAACCCTGAAGAAGTGAGAAGAAAGGTGAATGGTTGACAAGTATACCATAGTTCTTTTAGTTCACCAAGTCCGAAAAAATATTGGCATGAACAAATTATACAGATACAAGCCGGTTTTTGCACTAAAAATTTTGGATTTTAGAAGGACTTGCTGCTCACTTTTGGCTATAAGGTAATCATTAGCCAATTTATTATGAATGACATATCTATAGTTCACCTGTTGAAATCAGAACAGTCACAAGAAAATAATTGCTGCATGCAAGGTGAGAAATTTGGAACTAGTTGGCCAATCATCTAGGGGAGTTGTATACAGTTAGAGAGGCGGGAGAATGACAAATTCTATCATATGCTTGAGCAATGTATGTTTGTACTTTTTATACAATTGCATAATCATGACAGTGATTGCTGGTGTTCGATCAGGCATCGAGAATGTTCGCATATATATTGGACTTTTTCTTATTCATATAAATGTGGGCTTTTTCATTCTGCATTAACATACAATACTTGCACAACATATATGCATGCATCATGAATATTCACACATATATTGGTCTGTTCTGCATTAACATATAATATACAATACACCCAGAATTTGCATGTATCATGCATGCTGAAATATTGGTTTTTTTTTTCTTTGTGTTAACATACAAGACGTGCTTGCGTATTTGAAGTGTGTAATACTATTTGTTTCTTTGTTGTAGATTGTAATGGATGATCAACAATGACCTAATGGATTAATGCCTATGACAAGTTCATCTATGCTTAAAGTGATAATGAGAAGCTTGAATTTGACCATGAATATGGAACTGGAATCATGTTGGTAGGAAGTTCACTTAAATTAATTGTTTCCTCTTTATTGTTTCTTCTTGTTTTCAGACTTTCAATCATCAGTTATTTGGATTTTATGTTGGATTAAAATACTTTGTTGTGGCCTTCTAGATTTATGACTACACTTAAGCCAGAGATCTTTCACTAGATATCACCTATTCTCCTTCCTTATCTGCATTTCTTTTAAAAAGTATGCACATTGTTGTATAATGACACAGTTAAGATTCTAATATTGTCTTAGTTTTGAAGATATATAACTATCGTTATTTTCGCGAAACATGCAATTCATTTGTATCAAAGGAGCTTGCCATTGTTTTCTCCTGGATCATAATAACCCATTTTCATAATCCTTTCTGAAAATGAATTAGTGTTGGATTGAGTTTTAGAAATAGCTCAAACAAGATGTGTTGAGTGTGCTTGATGTTCATTGTACTGGTTGTTAGTGGCTTGATTTTTTGGGAATAGATTATTGTCAGAATTTGAGCTGGGAGAAGCTTAGTTTGATATGACTCTGATCAAGGATGCAAGTGTTTATAGTGGTTCGCATCGAACTCAACATCGATTACATAACCAACCACACTATTTACTGTTTGTGTAATTTTATGTTGTTAATGCATGATATGATTGTGGAACTAATTGCTGTTGAATGGAAGAATTAGAAAACCTTTATGTTTTTGCTCTCAATTTGTTTAGTTTTTAAAAGTCATGGTAAAAATTCACTTCTAATTATTTCTGCTACAGGAGAGTTTTGTATTTTTTTTTTTTAATACCTCTAATAAGAATTCTCTTTGTATTCTCTCCAAATCCTATGGCTTGGAGAGACATAAGTTAGTAGTTAATGGTCAAAATAAAAAATTCATATTGATGAAATAGTAGTTTACTCTGTATAATAATGAGTGGTAGTTATTACCTAATATATAATTTGAATGAGCATACACAAATATTAATTCTTCTTGCTGATTTATCACCAATTTGGATTAACATATAGCACATATAAAACCTCACATTTAAAACAAAAATGACATGGTACTCAATTTTTCATATAACATCTCTATCCATTTTTTTGGCCTTACAAACTTGTCAATAATTAAATTTAAAAATTTACTTGTCCACCGGGCATTTAGCCTTACTTACATAACTTAGATATTATTTAAATTCAATCAACCAAAAATATCACATATAATTTGTTAATCAAAAATGGCAAGTGACAATTTCCAAGATCATTCAAAATCATCACAAATCATCTCAAACATCTTATATCAAGTGTGTGTAATGTGTATATATATATTTAAAAATCTAAAAGAATATTTATTTATTAAGAAACTTAAAAACAAACAAAAAAAAATAATTATGTAAGCTTTTTACATAAAATATTATTATTATTATCATAATCATCATTATTAGTATTTAGCTTCAAATGCCTAATTTTCTTCTATATCTAGTGAAAGGTTAAAATTATCATAATCATTTATTTATAATTATTTAGTTACAAACGGCTAATTTTCTTCCATATTTATTACCATTGTTTATTTATTATTATTATATATTTATTATTATTTAGTGTAAAGGTTTGAGTAATTATTAGGGAAAATTACTGTTCACCTCTCGTAATTTTCAAAACTTCCCAAAAATCCCCTCCTACTTTTACACACCCCGGACAACCCTTCCGTTAGTGTTTAACTTCCCTTTTACCCCCTACCGTTCACTTCAAATGGGTCCATGTTGTGAAATCTCATTTTTGGCCTTGAAAATGGTGGGAAAGGAAAGCGCCAAATAACATCATGTTCAACCTTTTGAAGGGCTTTCTGCTTGGTTTCTGATAGACAATGCCAAAGAGTTGCATTACATCTTGTTGTTCTCCTCATTATCATACCCGAAATATATAAATCGGTTTCTCAAATAGAAAATGAAATTGATTTCCATCGGATTGGTCAAGTGCACTTCATCTTCAAATGAGCTGTAGTCGATTTTATTGTCGAGGCACAACATGTGCCATTGTCGTCTTCTCGTTTATGGTTGTAAAGTTGTATTACGACGAGAAGAACTATTGTTTAAATAATGTTTAACTATTTGCTATTATCCGTTTAAATATATTACTAATATGTTTAATAATTGTCATATCCGTTTAATACTTGCCATCTCCGTTTAACATTATCTTTACATGTATAACTATTAATATTAACGTGTAAATTATCAAAAGTCTCGCGTAAAGCGGAGATCTTTTTCGCTTTGATCTGAATTGTTGGCGGTGGCACGGGCGGTGGCAGAGTTTTGGTATCCCGTGCATAAGAATTAATGCCAGTCATTAATTCTTATGCCGCAGTAACATAAATATCCGAACACCCGTTCGTTCTCATCGATCGATGTCGGCCATCGTATGCGTTTAACTTTTTTCCGGATATGAAGAGTCACCGCTTGTGGAATTCACACCATAAATAACCCGGGGAAGAACCCTCCCATGGACAACCACTCCCTCGTCGTCCTCATCATCCTCAGTCCTCCTCCTCCTCCTCCTCCTCGTCCCTCCCTCTTTCCCATGGACAACCACTCTATCTCGAAAGGATGTTTCGTGAACCTTCTTCCTTATTTTTGAGAATCGTTTAGCGCATGATCACGCAACAGTTAAACTATCTTTTTCACCTGAAGTCGAAATGCTCTCATAATCGCTCGAATCGCAGAGGATTCTTGATTTGGTGGATGACGGGCAAGCAATTGAGCGAGCATTTCGACTTGGGTAAGAAAAGAAAGTTTTCACGTATTTCGTGATTGCAGAGGATTCTCTAGAGGAGGAAGATCAGGAAACATCCTTTAAGACGGGGTTGATATTTATCACTAGAGACTTTTACGTTACCGTTTAAGAACATTACGTTGAGTGTACAACTATTACGTTACGTGTTTAACTATCAGGATCTTCGCTTAAGTCCGACGATGACACATTGATTAATAGTCGTTTTCATGAATGTGTTTGTTTAACCTTTTTTTAATGTTGTACGTTGTGCAGGTTCAAGTTGATGCGCATGTTATGCAACCGCTGTGAGCATTCGAGTATACAGACACTTGTTTCGTTATACGAGGGTCGAGTCGTGAGTGATCAAAGTCCGAGAGGACGTTGTAAATGTTGTAAATGTTGTAAATGTTGTAAATCTTTTATAAATAAAACGAAACAAGCTTATTTGAATGTGAACTTCTGAAATTTAAACAGAGACTTAGTAAAAACAATGTGGGAAACAAAAGAACGTCATTGTAAACAATAGAAAATATGTAAATATGTTTAAACAGTGACAACGGTGTTTAAGAAAAAGTTACTCTTTAAACAATGACAACGGTGTAAACAATAGAAAAAGTTAAACAATACTCTAGTTACTCTTTAAACAATGACAACGGTGTTTAAGAAAATACGTAAAGATGTTTAAACAGTGACCCAGGAGGTACCCATCTTCAACGCGATGTCAGTGAAAGCATTCAATTTAAACAATAACATATATTTTAAACAGTTAAATAACTTTATTTAAACGGTTTACGTATTATTTACATGATATAGACTTTATTTAAACCGGTAATCGTTATGTTAAACACTATATCTATCCGTTTAAACATAAAATACTGTACGTTTAAACAGATACTCATGTCGAGCGAATGATATATGTCTTCATCGTGATAGAGTGACATATATTTTTACTTTTTGCCCTTGGGATGGAGGGAAAAATACCGCCCAATCACATCACGTCCTAGTCTAACCTCTCATGCACTTTTTGTCTTCATCGCTGACAGAATATATATATATATATATGCACTTTTTGTTTGCCCTATCCGATCACATTTTGTTGTTTACATCTTCTTCTTCTTCTTCTACTTCTTCTTCTGACTTTATTTTTTTGTTCTTCATTTCATTTCTGGTTTGTATACGATTTGGTTTTCGCCGATATATATTATCTAGAGTTTTTGTGGTATTGCTAGATTCGATCGGGGAGGAAGAGTGTTAATGTTCACGGCTCGAGACTTCTTGGGAGTTGGTGTTAGCTGAGATTTGTGGCGATGGGGTCTCGAAGTTTCTATTGTCGAGGGTTAAGTTCATCACACGGATGGATATAAAAACGGTTTGCCCAATAGAAAAAGATGTTGACTTTCCAGTCGGATGTGTCACGCTGCGACTCCATCTTCAAATGTCTTGTAGTTGATCTTGTCGTCGAGGGACAAAAATGTGCCATTCTGAATCCTAATGAAAAGCGAGTTTTACTCGTTGTAAGTTCCTTCTCTTTTTAATTGTTCCAGTTATGCAGGGGTCATTAGTGTTTAAATAATGTCCGCTCACTAGTTAAAATCTTGTACTAGTCGTTTACGTTATTAGTTAATCGCTAGGTATTTAATTTAACGTTTAAATATTGTCATTATCACTTAAACATTATATTCTCAAAAGCTTAACGTATTGATCTTTTCATTTGAGTGAAGTGTTGAGCGAGAATTCGATTACTGCGAGAGTGCTCGATTCATTCCCATGAGTGACCCCGACGCGTGGGATGTCTTCCTTCCTCGCCGATCATTCGAAGTGCTTTACGTTTGGATATTGGACAGCGTTTTGTGGGATTGTCGAACATTTTCGGGGATGTACTTGAAATCATGCAATCAAAAGGAATTTTGACTTCAAATTCATAAAAGAACGAAAAACATCAGCTATCGTGGAATCTTGCTGCCGATGGTTGTCATCATGCCTTCATGCATCAAAAGAGTATAACAAAAATACTTTGAATCAAGACAATCAACCACAGTCACATGCGGTGGTGGCAGTAGGTTCGCCGCATCGAAAGCGCCCAAAAATGGAGGTTGAGCCTTCGAGTGATTCGAAGCTGAGGACCAGTCCCTTGTATACGAGGCCATCGACATTCGGAAGGACATGTACGGGAACACTGGTGTCCACATACCATACCGCTGGCTCGAGCTTGGTTGGGAAAATAGCATGCGGTGGTCCTCGATGCAGCTGACATCTCCAGCCACGATCTTTGCTTTGGTATGTGGATAAGGTGCATGAGACAAATCCGTAAGTAGGCGATCTTGGAAGAGACGTGATCGCTTTTAAACGTGCATTCTTTCTTTGGTGCGTGTATTGTGGGATTCAAGAGGGCACACGTGCATTGTCTTTCATGGTACCCACCTCCTTGGAAAAATATCGCACACTCGGTGCCACAGGAAGATGGAAACAATGGTTTTTCCACGCCGCCTTTCGGTATAGTCGACAATCGAGACCGTGCCAATTGGACTTGGTTCATATCTAAGTTGAGGCGATGCCTTATCACGAGGATGGAGATTATCATGAGATAATCACCTTCGTCTGTGGACATGTCGAGGCCTGGCTGAGCGCCAATTGATCGAGAGTCTTCCCTTCTTCGCCACATCGCATACCGCTCTTCGACATTTGGAGGCCAATTTTATGAAAGCCAATGTCGACTTGGGAAGGCATTGAGGAGGAGGTCTGGTCTATATGCTTCCGCATTGCGTGGCATCCGCTGCGCTAAAAGATTTCGTATCGACACCGTGAACTGAGCTGCAGGCCACATCACCTCGAAGCTCATCAACCGTCGATTAACATCGGATATGGCACACTGGTCGAATTATCTGTTCGGAGGTGATCGTTGGGGTGAGATGTATTCAAGACGTCATGAGTCGTTCAATGCTTGGATCAAGGAAGCTCGCCATTTCACGGTGGCGAAAATGGTCGACCTATAAGGTGCGCATGAATGGTGGTTTCACACTTAATATTTAGTGTTACCGCTTTAAACATTCTCAATCTTTGTTTAATTAAACTTTTCCCGACTTTTAAAAATATTAATCCTTTTCGCTTAAATATTTACAATAATGTTTAACCATGTTTACTGAATTATTTAACCATCAACATCTTTGTTTAACCTTATTTGCAGAGTTCAAGTTGAGTCGCATGTTATGTAGCCGTGAGCAAAGCGAAACAAAATGGGAGACCTGCTTTATGCCCGGAGCATACATTCGAGAGGTAGAGATCATTGTTGAGGACAGGCAAATCTTAGAGTGTTGGTCGTTGTGTCGATGATCGTTACAGTGATCGACCGGTCGCGACATCTCTGTGGATCTACGCCATCGTAGAACTTGTTCAGTGTCGAGATGTGCGCGAAGTTTATGGTATCCCTTACGAACACGCTTGCGTTGGACAATGCAGAACAAACACCAACGTGACATCGATTTATTAGCTGGTATCACGTCAACAATTACAAAGCGGCGTACAAGGAGCTATATTCCCCATGCGCAGCGATGACGAGCCTTCAGCGGAAAATCACGAAGCCCGTTTGCGCTAGCACAGCGCGAGAAAGCGCACAGCGGCTGGCGAAAAAGAGGATCGAGTCATGGCGTTTGATGTCCGCGAGGTTACGTGCGGTCATTGCCATGGATCCGGTCGCGATCGTAGATCTTACGGTGATGAAGCGCCGCCCAGTGATAGGCATGTTTTAAATAAACCGGCGATGCGGAAACATTGTGTATTGATGGGCAACTTTCTATATTTAAACTCTTACTCTGCTGCGAGATTGAATGTATTTAAGCGAGGACGTTGTTATTTTAAGCGAATCTGTTTATAATTTGAAACATTTTCAAGCGATGTTTAAGCGATATATAGTATATTTAAACAATCAAAAGTGAAATGTACACAATTAGACGTAAATTAAACAATGAAATGAAACCGAATGGAATTTAACACCTTTACAATTCAAAAGACAAAACAAAAATTTTACATTAAGATATACAAGTCATGCTCTTGAACACGAAAACAATGAATTCGAATTTGTCCAGATTACATTCGAAACAAAATTGACATTCAGGATATACGGGACATGTTCTTCAAAAACAAAATTTAACCCCGCTTGTGACCACCCCTTTGTCATGGACGCATGCCCTCCCTCCTAAGTATCTGGAGTAACATACATGTCCGAGGTGAGGAACGTCATGCCATGCAGTGGCCGTAACTTCTCACCCCAAAGTAATTGCTCGATAAACGCGCATGGCGTAGAGCAGGCGCAATCCCGGCACGCTTCCTTGTTTTGTAGTGGGGTTTCTATGTCGTGCGAGTGGGTACTTTGCCGTCGCCGACTCGCCGAACTCCATATCGACCAGAAATGTCGAATAGATTCCACTGTCGAGATATGCAAGTCGAGATTAGAATACCCGATTTAAATACAAAGCTGGATATTAATCGGACATAATTAAAGAACTTACCATGTCAAACCCGTCCTTATCGTACCGGACTACGAAGAATAATGCATGTATTCTTGTTTATCATTGTCGGGGACTGCACGCATCGAGAAGTGAGTCGTTCATGATTATCGGGAGGATGACAATTTTGAACTTTCATGCGATTTCGCACAGCATCCTCGATCATGCTTATGCGTAATTGTGTCATGTGCGTCGTCCGCTTTGGCATAAGCAGTATAGCGGTCACGGTGATGGGCGGCGCTTCTTGTAAGGATATGGCTCTTTGCTCAGACGACTTTTGTATTATGCATACGAAAGCGTCCCATCACATCATCAGTGACCATCTTCTTCCCCTCAAGCAGCGTGTATAATTTGTCGCGTGTGGTGCTGACAGCGTCATTCTTCCACACTATTAGGGATATAATAAGACCATATTGTAAATATTTAAATGATATTATCAATTGTTACATGATATTATATATAATTAAACGTTAAGTAGAAAAATTAAATGATAACATAAAGGTATTAAACACTATTAGGTAATAGTTAAACACTATAATAAAACCTTTAAACAATATCATAAAAACTTTACACTTACCCGTCTATAGAGCAGTTGAGGAAGATCCTTATCAACTCCTGCTCGTATTTATTAAAACGACTCGAGGCCAACCCATTTCTTCTTCTTGAATAAAAGCTTTCCGAAACGTCGGTCCAATTTTTGATTGGCCTTGATCATCTCTCCCGTTGCTCGGTCGGGGCCTTAGTGACATCTTCGCTCGATCGCGGGGGCGATGGCCGAGCATCAGTCTGCAGAACACATCCTTACATGGTTGTTCTTGTTGTGGGATTGTGTCAAAGCTTCGATGCTGGAGGATAATGACAACATCAATCGCAGGACACATCCTTACATGGTTCTTGTTGTGGTGGGATTGTGTCCTCGCTTGGGCTGCGTACTATCGGCCAGCGGCGCGACCGCTAAAGCCAGATTCGACACGATCTTCTCAACCGTGGCCATGACAACAACATCATTTGGAGACACACCCTTAACTTGTTCTTGATCTTGGGATTGTGTCCATCTTTGATCGCCATGATCTCGGCCAGGTTCAGCGGGTCGAGATTTCATCGAGAAAGAGTCGGCGACCTTCTCAGCGGTGCAGCTACCACATTATTCTACGATGTCCTTCTTAACATGACATCGACTATCGATGGTGTTGCTATTATTTCATCGTCAGCCGGCGGTAGAGACAGAGGCAGTATTGTTCTCCTCTTTTTCGTAAGTCTATTCGAATGTGGCCGCCTTGGAATGACCTTCCCGATGATGTCGATCGTGCGTCGCATTCCGGCGCCTCGTTCGTCCGGGTGCTTCGGTTCTTTCGAGGGATGGCGCGGCGAGGTTGTGAACGTCCTTCCGGTAGCCTCGGCCACGAGGCGACAAGCCGAGAAACTTCGGTCGTCAATATCTGGCGTACTGCGTAAGAGTTCGTGGTGACATCTTCGCTTAATGTCACCGGTGGGAGTCGCCAGCGGTCGGAGGGGACTGCCCTGATCGGGGAGCTATCGTTGTCGTGGTAGGGGGTTGTTGCAATGCTAGGGAGTAGGGGAGAGCTTCTCTCGTCGAGGAATGCATGCGGCGTGGTGGGGTCGGAAGTAGGGAGAAGCAGGGCGTCCAGTAGCGCATGCGATAGGCTGCCTCTCATCCTGCGCTCGAGCAAGTGGTTCGGGGCGATGGCATCCATCCGTCGGTTAGCTGACAAATATTTTCTTCTTAGGCGTTCGCGGAACCATTTCGGGAAACTAACATATGTAAACCAGAACAATTTTTAGCAAAAATCATTCATCTTAAACTATAAAAACTATATTTAAGCGTTATAGAATATAATTAAGCGGAGAACAAAAAATATTTAAACCCAAGTATGAATAAGTTTTTAAAGCGAGTAAATACTAAAGTTAACGCTAAATAAAATGTTTAAACATTAAAGACTTATATTAAACATTGTCCATGATTTATTACCTCTTTTCCATCGAGCGATGACAAGCTCGTTTCTACCGTCGCTTGCTTCAGGTAAGTACTTTCACCATGTACAGCATCCTTGGGATCTTTCGCGAAGCGGATTTTTCTTCCCCGTTCCGGTCACTCGTAAAACCGGACGTTAAGCGACCGAAGCAACCCTTAATATACCACCGTGTTGGTCTTCTCTCCAGCGCATCTATCTTGCACTCTCAGGGCGTCTGCTTGTGGAATATCCTCCATAAGCCACTTGTCGTCGCTGCGCCTACGTGCGTATCGCCCCCATGGTCGGTAGATCATCGACGTAATCAACGATCCGATTCGAACCGAGCATGATGTATTTGGGAAGAGGGATCGTCCCCATGAGGTACACCATCGGAGTTTGACAAAATTATCTTCTTCTCCCTGCTGTCGAACAAGTTGCACCTTTGAGTGCTCTTTGATGTAGTCTCGTGTCTCTCGTGAGGTCTTTGATGAGATCAGCCGCCCTGAGCGACCGGTTTTCTTCTTCGAAGACCACTGCGTCGCCATCGCAACGCAGACCAAAACGAGGGAGCCACATCTTGAGGTCCGAAACTCAGAGAAGCTTTTCCCCGATCCTGAATTTATTGGTGCGACCATCGTACCTTTGCAAAAGAGAATCAAGAAGGGCCCTCTCTTGGTATATAGCTTCCATCTCAGTGAACGCTGCAAACGGTGTCCTTGAATAATCTCCCGAGTATCGAGGGGTCATGTTATCTTTTCAATTCAGGCTAACGTCTCCACATTACCGGGTGTCAAAATAGCATCGGCCATTAACTAGGTTGACCGCCATAATCACAAGCCTGCGACAATAACAACACATTCAACATGCGATGATTTGACAAAAAGTTTAAGCGAAAATATAAGGTTTTTAAACGGTAAACTCTCGGTTATTAAACAAAGATATAACATGTTAAAGCGAGACCCATTTTTAAAGCAGAGACGAGAATACTTAAAGCAGAGACAACAAATATTAAGCTGTAACATCTCATTTCTTAAGCGTCAGACCTCCTTTGTAAAAACGCAACTCAGTATCAAAGCGAAAGTGAAATGTACATTATAAATATTACACAAATCACTAACAATCGAAAAACTATTTCGATAGTGTATACATCACGAAAATGCAAAACAAAACAAAACCCCGACCGAGAAATCTCCTGCAGACTAACAAAACCCCCAGTAGAAATCCCCCTACGGACTTCAATATCTTCCAACAAAAAGCAGAGCACAAAAGCAAAACGGAAAAATCTTTCTTTATGTGAGCAGGTTAACATAAAACCATGCTCAATACCTTAGATCAAGCTCGGTGAAATGCCAACTAGTTGCGTGGGGACTTCTCCTTGAGATATCGGTGGAAAGGAAAAAGGCGATGAAATGCCAATTACGGAGGCTTGGCTTCGGGTAGAGACAACTCGGAGACGAGTCAAAATGGAAAAGGCGAAGGCGTGAGTTGAGAAAAAGCAAGTAAATGGCTCGATAAATTCGTCTCTGGGATTACCCTACGGAAAACCGCCCACTTCCTCTCAAATCGCCGAGATAGCTACAACCACGACTCCCATGCAAGGGCATTTTCGCCTAAAAATTTGAAACTCACTCCGTTCACATCCCAGTTCTGCAGGGTTTGGGGTTTGAAAAAACATGGAGTTTAAAGGAGGAGATTTTGGGGATTGCAAAACGAGCAGGGGTGTTTTGGCAATTTTACAAACTTAAAAGGGTTTTTTGGCAATTTCCACTAATTATTACCATTGTTTATTAATTATCATAATAATAATAATTATTACTATATATATAACAGTGGTTGTTATCGGATCCTAACCCGTTTGCCCGAATCCGCTAATGATTCATCCCTTTCGCGGCTCCTCGTTTTGAAGCGGAGCTCGAGCTCGGCATCGAGTTCAGAGGGGCGATTGAAAGAAGGGAGAGTAGAAACCCTAGAAATTCTCCGAGATGATTCTTCGAACCCCGCCGCAGAAGAAGAGACTGGCCCTAGATCCCTCCAGCCCCGTTTCCGATCGCCGTGTCGTTGTTTACAATGACCCCGCTCCCATCTCCTCTCTCGATCCTTCTGAGCAGATGGTCTGCACCTACCACTGCCGCCAGATGGTGATCCCTCTTCTTTCCTTTTCGTTTTTTGATTTGTTTTTGATCTTTTTTGCTCATCGGTTTCTGCCGTTATCTTGCCCTTTGCATGTGTTTATTTGGGGAATTTTGCGTTGCGGAACAAGATTAGGGTTTGAAATTGTGTTCTTTTTGCCTCAATTTACACCACTTTGCGAAATTCAGGTCTATATTGTGTTTGAGCTTGATTTCGTTTTCCCCTAACTTAAAATGGAGACTATTGTCTTGTTTTTGGTTAATTCTCAAATGAAGCTCTGAAGATCGGTTTAAAAGAGATTTGGAATCTCCGGGAAGTAATTTGGGCTTATTAGAGGACTGTGAGAATGGCACTTCCTATTGGAAAATATCAATGCTTTCATTCTTGATAGGTTTTACTTTCCATCAGTTGTTACATCATGTTGATTTGCTCTTTGTAAGTTGCGACAAAAAAAAGAAAAAAGGTTACCTTTGAACTGATGTAATGGGCAGTGATTGTTTTATATGCATGCGCATGCTATTTCTAAGTTGTTTCTTTTGTGATTAATGAGATAGGTTAAATCAGAATTCATGGTTGCATTGGACAAAGCAGAGAAGCAAGTGGCTGAGTATCAATCCAAGCTAGAGGCCATGAATAATGAGCTGACCAAGAGTGGTAAGCTTAATACATTTGGACTGGTTTTAGTTTGGACTTTGAATGTTTAGATTTTCAAATTATGGCTGTGAATTTCTCTTCTATTTATCCACATGGTTAAAATGCTGGTTATGTTCTAATGGAAAATGCTTTTATCCAAATGTCCATGTGAGAGGCTATATCGCTACTTTTGGCTTCTTTGTTGGTATCATGTTGATTTTGCCTGTTCTCTCTTTCTATTATCTATATTGATGTTGTACCACCATTTTCCTTTTGCTACAGAAGAACAGCAGCAGAAATGCCAAGCCCACCTCTTGTTTGTAGAACAGGAGCTTGAGGCATCCAAAGGGCGTGAACAAGCATTACAAGAGCGTATTTTGAAGGAGGTCAATGATTCTCAAGAGCGGTACATTACACAATTGAAACATTGCAGTGAACTAGAGGTATTCTTGATTCTTAGTGCTTCCCCCTTTTTTTTTTCCTAATAGTGCTTTCAACTTTGTACTGTTCTATGTAATGAAATATGAGTATACAACCATCATAATCCCTGATCATGAAAAGAGGTAGCCAATTTAGATCAATCCGTTGAAGTTTGGCTCAAATCTACTACAATATTCTGTTTGGTCATTGATTTTATTTAAGTATTAGGATATTTGTATCCAAGCCCACCTTTTTGTTTGATTTATCAAATGATTTGTGTTCTTGTATTCTATTAATGTTTGATTCTGATAAGCTGGCCTATTATTTGCTTGATACAACGCTAACCTTTGTTTTTATTGTGCTTCTTTAGTAGTTGTAATTCTAATTATGAACTGGTTGAAGGTTGTCATGGATGTTTTTGTATCCTTTTTTATGCTCTACTTTTTGCACACTGCTTCTTAGGACATGTGCATGATGTTATGACTTGTTGGACTGTAGGTACAACTTAAAAAAGAAATTGAGCTTCGTAAGAAAGCTGAATCTATAGCAACTTCAGCTAATGAGAGGGTTTTAGAACTACAAGGACAACTCACACGGCTTTCTGAAAGCACTGGAAGGGAGAAAGCACATATGGAGAAGGAACTCTCATATCTTCAAGATGATTCGGAATTTTCAATCTCAAGAATCAAAGTTGAAGTGTGTAATGTTAACTGTTCATTGTGTCAAAATTATTTACTTGTTTATTCACTTTTTTCTATGTGTTTCAGCTTGAAAAGATGAGATTGAGAGCCGAAAATTCTGAGAAAGAGGCAATGCTATTGGAAGTTCAGTTAGGAGACTTAAGGGATCAGTTAAATGAGGTAAATAGCACATGTTGATGTTCTCTCTCTACTTCAATGAAATGGAATTTGTACGGCTGCATTTCTTTTTCTCTAATAGAGACATATTACACAAGTAAACTTCTTCTTAAGCAGTGCCTTCATCAAAAAAGTGAGTTGGAACAAAAATTATCCAGTTCCAGTGCATCTTCACATGATGTTAATCTCTCGGAGAACCAAACTTTGGTGAAACATCTTCAAGAGGAGCTTCGAAGCTATGTATGTTGTCTACTCATATGCCAATAACTTGTTTTTGATTTTCTTATTTTATACCTGCGAATTTTGTGGTCAATATCTAGAGTCTCTTCACAAGCTTTAATTCTGTGTCTTATAAAACTAAGAATTTTTGGTGTGGATCTAGTTGCAAGGTCCTTTTTGTTGCAGTAACACCAAAATATTGGGGCATCGAGCCCATGTATGGGCATTTAGCTTGCAATGTGATTTGTCTACCTATGTGCTTGATGTTTCCAAGATAGTCTTACTTCTCACGGAATTTGGTCGATGCTCAATTTACTCCACCTTGAAAAAAACAGAGGCAAAAGTCTTGAAGTATATTTACTATGGTTGAAATGATATACTAATATGTCTACATGTCACACGTACAGATTGTGATTGAAATGATAGAAATTTAACTTCCTGTGGTCTGTTTTCCTATATTGTTCCTTTGGTCTGATTTGGTTACCAAGATTGTTATATATTGAAGATATTAGTCCAAATTAAAAAGCAGGTCAATGTAAGTCTGCGATACCCTAGATAACAGTGTAAACTAATAAAAAATTCTAAAATTTTAATCTATACTTTGACCGGATATTATTTTTGAGTGCATTTCATAGAATTGCTCTTGTAGGTTAGTGTGCTATGTCTAGAGGCATAGACACTCCTGCCTAACTCAGGTATTTACATTACCCAACAATCTTTTGTCCATTTTGTTTCTACTTGCTTGACATGTATAGGTCTTATAGTTCGTTGGCAATGTCTTGTTTGCTGCTCAATATAATGGGATATTTCTTGTTAAGCTTCTGTGTTTCTTGTGATGGTGAACAATAGCAGACTCTCTGTTCTCATTCTATTTGCCTTAAAAATTCTCTAATTTTTGTGTGAAAACTTCCTTGCGGGTTGTTTTACAGCATGATGGGAGGGTAAACATTTTTCAACAAAAATACCAGTTTTTATGATGAGCCATCAGTTGTGCTGCAGAGGGATATTCATGCTCTTTGCTATTTATGTGTCTAATGTTGTTAATGCATGATATGATTATGGAACTGATTGTTGTTGAGTGGGAATTAGAAATCCTTTTTGTTTATGCTCTCAATTTGTTTAGCTTTTGTAGATGCATTCATCATTAAGTATTACATAAATTTTTACAATCATGGATCTATCATCTAGGAGAATGGGTTCTTTGAAAAGATACTGTGTGACCACAATTTATTCTGTTGGCTATTAATGCACGGTTGCAATTCTGATGACATATGTGTGTGCTATCATTTTTGTGTTTGTTTATATATGATGGCAGGTATGCATTATTCTGGTCATGTGCATTTTCTTCCTTTTAATTGTTTCCTATGCAAAATTTAGGGAATTTGTGCTATTATTCAGGAATTTGTCATGTTAACTGGGTAAATTTGTTCTACTTTTTGTTTGTCCTATATGCAAAATCCTTTTGTCTTTCTTAGTTTGTGAGTTTTCTTAAATGAGTTCATGGTTTGTTTTGACTGGTCAATAGGAGACTGAATTGCTAGAAGCAAGGAAAATAAAGTCTTTTCACATGAATAATGAGTTACTGAAGGAGAAGCTATTGGAGGAAAAGACATGTAGAGAGAAGGCGGAAATGGAACTTTTAAAATTGGAAGAGCTCCAACTTAATGCACGGAAACTAGAGGATGAATTAATTTCCTGGAGATCTTTGCTCGGAGAGATTCCAGATGTATCATGCTTTAATGATATCCCTGTCAAGTTTGCAGCTTTACAGAAGTATGCTTCTACCTTCATTGTAGATTCGGTGTTGCAGTGTCATTTTATTTTCCTCCTATCATGACCTTGTTTTTCTTTCTGGTCTCATGGTCCATGTTGAGATTAGGTCATCCTTGGTATTTTTGTGGTTGCCCTTAAGACTGTTGAGCTTCTTGAACTGCATTCTCTATATTTTACAGGGAAGTGCTTGAAAGCATGATGAAAGCTGGTGAATTGGGTGCACGTGTGAAAGAGTTGGAAGTTTCTTTGGAAATGGCAGAACTTAGCAAACAAAATGCCGAAAAGGATTGTGCCTTGGCCAAAGACAAAGCAGAAAGCTCTGCTTTGGAGGTTAAGCGTCTTGAGTTAATGGTAATTAGCACGCAATCCAATCTGTGTTACTTCTTTTCGCTTTGCATTAATAGCTATTACTTTGTTCTTCACTCATTTGATATAATTTGTCACTGCATTCTTCTTTTTTCTGTTTAGAAAATTTTGCATGGAACATTTCTTTCTTTGTTAATTTGTGGCATCATTTTGATTTCTTCCTTGGAACGAGCAAGTAATGCATGATGTAGATGTCGCCTTTTGCTTCCTTGTATGACAGGCTAAAGGGGAATTATCATCTTTGTGTAACAGTCATTTCATACTTTGTGCTTTTTTCATTTGCATGGCATGGCTTCATGCTTGAAGTAGGTAACATGATGCACTTCGCTAAGTACAATGTTTGATTCATTAGATGATCTGTAATGTAACAATGACAAGTTGAATTGTGCTTTTAATTGATGACGCTAAGATACACTGAACCCTAGTATGGACCATATGGTGGGGATTGGCTAACTGTAATGCACATCACACATGCATGATCATATTAGACTGGATTAGAATTTTTGGTAGTAAATGCTCGTAATTGTGGACCAGGATTATATTTTGAGATGTGACATGTAATGTCATTCTTAAAACCCCTCTTGACTTTTGAAAACTTGATGTGCAATGATTACTTTTGATTTTATTTGCTATTTAGCATTCTCCTTGTAGTTCCATGGCACAATATGATACATTTGATGATAGAGATCTAAGACTAGCTCTTGCAATTAGGCTATTTAGCATTGTAAAACACTTCTCCAGTTTCTTAACAATTAACTTAATGGTCTCGAGATTTGCATGCAGGGCATGCATGTGGAAACTGACTTCACTTTTATATTTCCCTGTGCATTGCCCTTGGTTCAGCTTGTTATTCTTTGATGCCGGTATATTTCCTCAGATATTTTCTTGATCCAAGTTTTAATTTCAGATAATAATGCTTTAGTTTCATCATGTATAAATGGATTACAAGTGCAAATTGGTATCTATTGATTCTATCCTACAAATTTTTTTCTGTAATTTCTATTATTATATCTCTCGTAAATTGTAGCTTTCTTCAGTTACGGTAGAAAGAGACAATTTAAAAAAGGAAATTAGTGGAAGCAACAAGCCAAGAAGTGGGCATGAAGAGCACCAATTGTCAAATGATAGACTTGTTAAGGTCAGTCTTTGTTCCCTTACGTACTCTTTTATCAAAACTGTACTTTATATCCTAATTGCTGCCACACTTTGTCGTGAGGGTACAGGATCTGGAATCATCTATCACTGCAAAGGAGAATGCTATTAGAGAATTGGAAAACAATTTAAATGATCAAAGACAAATCATAAATCGTCAGCATAATGATCTGGAGCAAATGAATGATAAACTTGCCATTGAAGCAAGAAGAATAAAGTCTTTGGAGCGTGAAGGCGATAGGTTACGTTCTGAAATTTCTTTGCTAGAGTCGAAGGTGCGTGTTAGAAAGTTCATATTTTACTTTGTTGTTAAATATTTACTGTTTCCTTAGGGCTTTAATTTTCTTCTTTATTATGTTTACCATTTTAATTTGGCTTTTTGGCTGCAAATCGTTCCTTGGTTTTAATAGCAAAAGGATGCCGATAATATCTGCATAGTTTTGTTTCTTGTATATAATTTTGTCACCCACATAAAGATTGAATTTTAGTTTATTTGACAAAAACACAAGTGATTATTATGGTTTTCAATTTACTCATTTTGTTGTTGCAAAAGGAGCACATAATAATGTGGTGACGCAATTAGTTTTTGTTGGATGTTCAGCCTCTTTACATTTGTTACCTCTTCTTTGACAATGTGTTACTTGTTTTGTTCCAAATCTAATAGATGACCCATTTCTTCTAAAGTTAATCACTTTTAGTCCTGGCCAGCTGATTGCAGTTTAGGTGGTACCATGGTAGAGAAGTGATGCTAAATTCCTCATTTGCCTGTTGTTGTTTCAGATGATCTGATTCAAGAGGATTGAGCGATACTTTAATCCTTAAAGTTGTGTATACTTTAATTTATTAATTTTACCATATCACAGGTGGGCCATGGTGATTACTCTACAGCAAACACAAAGGTGTTGCGCATGGTTAACACTTTAGCAGTTGATAATGAAGCAAAACATACCATAGAAGCATTGCAGCTCTGAACTACAAAAAACACAGGCAAAGCTTCAGGCTGTTGAAGAATTAAAAGGACAATCAGGTAGAAGCCACTTGTACGCAAAAAGATTGGAGTTGGCAGCAATTGCATTATGCTTATTTTAATATGAATTTTACATTAAAAATGTAAGGTGCTCCATAAGCTTCTGATTAAGTTAGTACGTGATCTTTATTTGCCTTTAGACTTAGTGTCTGCTTTTGCAGATTTCTGGCACTCTTCTTGCAGGTTCTGTGCAGGTTACTGTTCTATACTGACTAGCATTAATATGTTGTATTTGTCAATGTCTATTATGTTATTTAACACGAGATGCTAGGTCAAATAATTGTTGGACTCTTGTAGCATTTCCAGCACAGGTTACTGTTACTGTTCCATGATAATTGGCATTCATACGTCCTAATTTTCAATGTATATTACATTGTTTATTACTTATTAAAATGGAATTCTCAGCTCACGTAATTGTTGGATGATGGATTTACGATCAACCGCTTGTGTTTGCTGATGCATTTATGCTTATTTTTCTTAATATTCTTGTTGCATCTACTTCTGATTTAATATTCCGCAGAAAGTTATTTGTTATTAGTGTGAATACTATTGTCTTTCCTTTGAACATTGATATAAATTTTCTAGGGGTATCACCATTATACTAAGAGAATGGCTATTGGAATTTGTTATCAGATGCTGGAAAAATAATGGATGCTGATATACCTGAGAAACTTGCACAACTCAAAGGACAAATTGCGACTCTGGAGAAGCGAGAAGAAAGGTGAATGGTTGATAAGCATACTAAAGTTCTTTGAGTTCATCAAGTCCAAAAAATGTTGAATGAACAAATTATACAGATACAAGGCGGTTTTTGCGGAGAAAATTTCAGTTTTTAGAAGGGCTTGCTGCTCACTTTTTGGCTACAAGGTAATGATTTCATAATTTATTAGAAATACAAATCTTTATGGTTCATATGTTGGAATGAGAACAGTCACTAGCAAAAGGATTACTGCATGTAAGGTGAAAATTTGGAACTAGTTGGCCAATCATCTAGGGGTGTTGTGTACAGTTAGAGAGGTGGGAGAATGGTGAATGTTATTGTATGCTTTACATATTGTATGCTTGTTCTTTTTATACCATTACATAATCATTTGACAGTGGCGTGCTGGTGTTCATGTATCATGAATGTTTGCATATATATTGGCCTTTTTCTTATTCATATATAGATTGGCCTTTTCTTTCTGTATGAACATACAATATGTGCACACCATGGTCATGGATATTCATTTATATATTGACCATTGTCTTTCCACATTAACATATGACATATAATACATATATAATATGCATTCACTTATATATATTGCCCTTTTTTTTTTCTGCATCAGCATACAATATGTGTGTGCATATTTGAAATGTGATACTATAATACTATTGGTTTCTCTGTTGTAGATTGTAATGGATGATCAACAACGACCTAATGGAATTCCAATAACAAGATTTACCCTCCAATCCATCTATGCCCAAAGTGATGATGAGAAGCTTGAATTTGACTATGAGTCTGGAAATGCAAGCATTTTGGTAGGAAGTTCACTTAAATAAATTGTTTCCTCTTTTATCATTTTTTAACGTTTACGGTCATCATTTATTTGGATTTTATGTTGGACTAAAATATTGTTTTGTGGCCCTCTAGGTTAATGAGTACACATCCCAGCCAGAGATATTTCACCAGGTATCACCTATTCTTCTTCTTTATCCGTGTATCTTTTGTTTTGTCTTTACATTATTGTGCAATGGGACACTTATGGTTAATATAATCCTAGTTGGAAGATGACAATCCATGTTTCTGTGACAACAATTGCTTTGGTATGTATCCACAAACTTCATTGGGGGACTCCTGAATTCAAAAGGCCACACAATCATTCTTCTTGTCATTGACATATTAAGCAAATATGCCCATTTTATGTCTTTTGCTTTCTTATACCAAGCAGGTCATAGCTAAGGTGTTTAATGACAATGCTGTGAAGTTGCATGTCATCACTCACACCTGTGTGAGTGATTGAAACTGAGTCTTTATGAGTAATTTTTTGGAAGGAATTATTGAAGACGTAGGGGATGGAGTTACCAACTTATTCAGACTATCATTTTCAGATAGATGGGCAAATTGAGGTGACTAATTAGAGTTTGGAGCAACACATTAGATAAGGTCAACAAAAGTGATGGAGTGAATTTCTTGCTTGGGCTTAGTACACACAAGTCCATTGGATGATGCCATTTGAGAGTGTTAAGTGAGTGTGTGTGAGGGAGAGAACAAAGTGATCCCAAAATATCAATCACTTACTTTCTCATTCACTAGATACTTAAACCATACAAAAACAGCACAAAAAAAGACATACAAGGCACGGCTATCTAGACTTTCATACTAACATAGTACAGTAGTATTGACTCCAAGTTAAAATAGCTGACTACTGAAGTACATTTCTCTTATTGGTACAATACCTTGCGCCCATGCATGATACTCATATCCCCATGTTGCAATCCATGCCTTACTTCGGTTGTACTCTGAATTCTAGTTCTAGACTTCATCATTGGACTCTTCTCTAAACAAGCACTCTTACCTGGTTGCCATCAGAAGAATTTCAATCACATCTCAACACCTTCCCTTGATTGAAAATCATATACACGAAGTTGTGATCGGATGAAGACATGCTTCTGCATTGGTATTGGCTTAGTGAATATGTCCGCAAGTTGCTTTTCATTATTGCAGTGTTGGAGTGATATCATCTCATCAGCAACAAGCCCTTGAATAAAATGGAATCTAATCTTAATGTGCTTAGAAATTAGAATGACCATGTATAGGATTCTTGGCAATTGCAATGGTGGAGCGATTGGCACACCATATCATAGTGTAATTCCCACGCTACAATCAGCCAACATTTTTCTTAGCCATTCAGCTTGACATGCTGCATAAGTAGAAGCTACATACTTGGCTTCGGCAGTGAAGAGAACTATTATGTCTTGTTTCTTGGTGAGCACCAGGTAATGTTTTCGGACCCCAGATTGAAAACCATGCCTGAGGTGCTCCTTCAATCAACTAATGGCCCACTCTAATCACTATTAGTGAACCCTTCTAGTATATAAGTTGCACTTCAAGTGTACCAGAGTCCGGGTAATTTTTTTGGTGGGGTACCTTATTATGCCCGTGCTTCATTTTGAGCACCTTTTTTCAATTCATATCAAAATGAGTACTTTAATTTAATTTGCTTTCACAGGGAGGGCACTGGGGCTATTCCGGTGATTAAATGCTGACGTGTCTATCAGAGATCTGACATGGAATACTAATTTTCACTTGACTTGCACAAGTGGAAAAGCCACGCGGACAACTTATCCACACCACCAAAAGAAGGACAAGTGGATGAGCCCCTTCTTCTTCTTTCTTCTTCTTCTTCTTTTGCAACAAGGCTGGTCGTCCATTTTAGGGCTAGCGAGTTGCTCCGATGAGCAAAAAAGAGCACTCGCTAGACTTGTGAGTCATGGAGGTCAGCTTTATTCTACTAGATCTAGTGGTGCCGACGGAGTTTCTACAGGAGAAAGGACATATATAGATGTTGAGCTCGAGTGTTGACACCACCACCAAAGCCGGAGCTGGATGTCTTTCTTGTCACACGGCTTCTATCGGACACTCGAAGATGTCTCTTTCGAGCATTTTGAAGAGGAAGGAGAGGACGCTGGAGGAGCTAGGGTATGGAGAGGATGGAGGGGCATAATCGGAGGGTGGGTGGTAGTGGTGGGGATGGAAAGAGAGAATGTGAAGAGGAAGAAGAACAATAATACTCCTTGCTTTTTCTCCATAGAAGGGTTGTTTACCATCCATGGTGAAGAGGAGGAAGAAGAACAAGCTCATCCGTGGTGAGAAAAGTTGGGTTCCAACATAGAAGGGTTGTTTACCATCCATAACTCAAACTCACAAGAGGAACAATACTCCTTGCTTTTCCTCCATCTGTTTTGCCTTTCTTCTTCTAAACTACAGTCCATCAACAAGATGAAGATGAAAATCAATTAAGCTGAGAAGATGAAGACTTATGTGTGTGTGTGTGTGTGTGTGAAATAATGGAGAAGATGAAGAGGAATTAATGAAGGGTTGGAAGGATGAAATATATGGAAAATGAGGAAGTGGTTGAGAACTTGAGAATGTGGCAAGCTTTAGAAGAAAGAGAGACACATATGCCTCAGTAACTTGGTTTCCGTGGTAATTGTGCTTTTCTTTTTGAGAACTTTGGGTCTGGAGTCATGGTTGATGGCAAACAAGTCTCACTCGTGGAGAAAGGATATCTCTGCTTTCTCAGGGAAGAAGAAGAAGAAGAAGAAGAAGAAGAAGAAGAAAAAGAAAAAGTGGAACTCTGCTCTTTCTGTGAATGTAAAAAGAAAGCGCAAGAAGTACAAGGGGAGAAAGAAGGGGCTAGCGTCCACGTGGCTTTCTTTTGGTGGCGATGGATAAGTTGTCCACGTAGCCTTTCCAGTGGGCAAGTCAAGTGGAAATTAGGATTCCACGTCATATATCCGGTGGACATGTCAGCATTTAATCACCGGAATAGCCCCAGTGCCCTCTTTGTGAAAGCAAATTAAAATAAAGTACTCATTTTGATACAAATTGAAAAAGGGTGCTCAAAATGAAGCATGAGCATAATAAGGTATCCCACCAAAAAAATTACCCACCAGAGTCCAAACCCAGTTGTTCCTGCTAAATACCTCCATATTCGTTTGGCAGCACCAAGATGATATTTGGTGGGGCAATTCATAAACTTGGACAACATGCCATCTGAGAATGAAATGTCTGGTCTTATGTGAGTTAGATAAATTAACCTCCCAATTAGGCTTCTTTACTTCTTGGCATCTGTTTTCTTAGCATTTAGTTCAAATTGTAGGTTGTCACTAATAGCAATTGATGTAGCTGATGCTTTGCATTGTTGCATGTTGAACTCCTTAAGTAAGTCTTCAACATACTTTCTTTGGGTGACAAATGCCCCGTACACTTCTTGCTTAACTTCCAAACCGAGAAAATAATTTAGTAGCTTAAGACCAATCATCTCGAAAGTGTTCATTATGTCTGATTTGAATTCATTAATAAGCTTTTGTGAAAAACTCATATTAACAATGTCATCCATGTAGAGACATACCCATAGCACCTTGTTCTCTCCATGAGTCTTTTTGTACAATGTATGCTCATTTAGACTCCTTACAAAGCCTTGTTGCTGAAAATTCTTGTCGATCTTGCTTTACCAAGCTCTAGGAGCTTGTTTCAGGCCATACCGGGCCGTTCTCAATGTATAAACTTTATGCTCACTGTCTTTCACTGCATAACCCTCCGACTGCTCGACATAAATGTCTTCATGAATCTCACCTTTTAGAAATGTAGATTTTACATCAAAATGGAACACTGGCCACTATAACTAAGCCGCAAGTGCAAGTAGGATTCTAATGGTCGCCATCCTTGCAACTGGTGAGTAGACCTCATCAAAATCCACTACGGGTTACTATGAGTAATCTTTAGCTGCTAGTCGTGCTTTGAACTTCTAGATCTCTCCATTTGCTCAATATTTTGTCTTAAATATCCACTTTAAGCCGATTATCTTCTTCTCTGGAGGTAGGTCAATCAACTTCCATGCTCCATTTCTTTGAATGGTAGTGAGCTCCTTAGCCATTATATCCCGTCATTCCTTTGTTTTCATAGCTTCTTCAAATGTGATGGGATATGTGACATTAAGGTGATGTTTGGTTAGATGTAATTGTAAATGTAGTGGATTTTCAGTTATAATTTAATTGGAAATACTTGTTTTTCAAAATACAGTGCAGTAAAATCTTGTGTTTGGTTGGGTGTAACTGGAATTACTGTATTATAAGATTTTTTTTGTTTGTTTGGAAAGATTTGTAAATCTGGAATTGGAAAACACGTGTATAAGTGTATGTATATGTGTATATATATGCATATCTATGTACATGTATATGCATATGTATATATGGATATATGTATGGATATATGTAGAAGTGTATGTATATATATGTACGTATATATAAACATACCTATGTATATGCATGTGTATAAGTGTATATATTTTTGTATATGTATGTGTATGTATATGTGTATGTGTGTGTATGCATATACATTAATATATATATCTATATATGTATATTCATATATATATATATATACATCACCTAAGAATTTTCAACTATCGAAATTTCGACTTATGCCCAATTTGGGTGTAATACCAAATCCTTCATTGGATGTAATTTGAGTTACATGGCTTTTTAAAATCATGTGAACCAAACATTGGATTTCTAAAAACCAAATAACTCAAGTTACATGTAATTCCAAATTCTTCTAAACAAACACTACCTTAGTAAAGGAACATTTATTATAAATTTCACTTAAGGATCTGATTTTTCTGGGAAGTGACCCCTCTGTTGGTGCAACTTCAAGGCTTAAATCACTTTCTAATACAACTGCATTCAATGCACATGTTGCACTGTTCCTCCTTATGAACGAGTCTTCAGCACTTGATGTATTGCTTCTGCTTGGAGTTGACTTGGACGATGTTGCACTCGTCATTGAGTCATCCAGAGGGATTAGTGGGCTTGTATCTGCACTAGCCTATAAAATTATGTTTTTCTGATTTCTCAACTTAAGGTGTTTTTGTGATGAGATTAGAGAAAAGGCAATGCACCCAAATACTTTCATAAGACTTACCGAGGTTTCGCACCTCACCAAGCCTCGTATAGGGTCTTGTTTAGCACTGCACGTGTTGCCTATATATTGATCAAATACATGGCTGTGGCTACTGCTTCAGCCCAAAAGACCTTGGGAAGGCCTCCACATTTCAGCAGGCTATGTGCTATTTCAATAATTGTACAGTTCTTTCTTTCAACTACCCATTTTGCTGAGGGGTATAGGGTGCTATTAGTTCTCTTATGATTCCAAGCTTCTCACAACAATCCCTAAATGCATGAGACAAGAACTCACCTCCCCTGTTTTGCGCATAGGGTTTTAATCTTTTGCCTTGACTGTCTCTCAACTAGAACTTGAAACTTTTGAAAACATTCAAATGTCTCAACCTTAGCTTTAAGGACATAGACTCAGCACATGCATCTAAAGTCTTCTATAAACAGGAAGAAGTACTTACTCCCATTAATCTATTCTGTATGCATAGGACTGCAAAGGTTTGTGTGAATGAGTTGAAGACATGCAGAGTCTCTCTAAGCTCCCCAGTTGGAAATGGTCTTCTTGTTTGCTTTCCAAACACAGTCTTCACATGAGTCAACTGTTCTTAGTCCGGTAGTTCATGTAAGATGGCATGCAAGCATGCATATTACATGCTTATTTCGTAGAATGTTAAACTGTTAAGAAACCATCTGCAAGAATGTTGGCACCTCAGCCTCAAAATCAACATGAGACATTATAAATTGTTTTTTATTCCAAGGCAGTGGAGAACATGCTGATTTTTTTGCCTATGAACTCTATAGCTTCTTGAGCAGCAGAGGCAGTGCCAAGTATATTTTTGGCAGTAATTCATCAACTCTCAAATATTAGTTCTTCATCTGATATCTTGCTTATATAAGCATATGATGGTTCCACATGTTAAAAACTCACTCTGTCCAATTCTCAGTACATGTCCCATAGTTGCCTTCTCCAATTTCAGATCATGCATCTGTGTTTCCTCTTGCTTAGGCACATGAAGGATTGCTGCATAACATACTCCCATTCCAAATTGACAAGTTATGCCATTGATCCTGAGTGTACCTGGTTTTACATACCTTTTTGATGCTTTACATCTTTAAACGAACTAATATGTCTTCAAGATATCATGCTTTCAAGCAGTGCATATGCCACTTTTACTTTCTGGTTTGTATTGATAACGTTTATTGATTATCATTTGATGTTCACTTGTATATAATATTGTCATCATGAAACATTGAAATATACTCAATGCTGTCAGGTGGAAATATTCGTCAAGAAATGGAATTCAATACCTGCTTTCACTGCTAACATAACCATGGAATCCTTCAACAAGCGAACCTTATCATGAAGTCCTTCCAAATTCCAAGTAACACAATAAACCATCTGGTGAGTTTTGTACTTCATTTTACTCTGAAAGCATGGATATGAAAATGATGGTACAATTCCTTTTGAGTTTTCTTTTCCTCACCATCATTGGTTCCCTGTGTACCTAAAATGTTTCAACTTGAGAAAAACATGTGTCTTTTATCTTCTCCTCCATTCATTATTACCTTTTCTTTTGTTGAATCTCTTGTCATTATTTAATTTCTTTTCCACACTCTATTAATTACTGTTGGATATCGTGTTGAATTTGAGATTGAGGTCTTTTTTTCCCAATATTATTAATTGTCCTCATCCTGCGGTCTTATTATGTGTATATATATATATGCACACACACTTGCGTGAGGTGTGTGTGTTGAAACATTGGCAAAGAACGTGTGGAGCCAACCCTTGCTTCATGGAGTGGTAAAGCACTTGGTAGTACAATGATATATTCGAGATTTTCATTTGATGTTTGTATTCTGTAATAGTACTGTTTATATATAATCATATTTTTCTTTTTTTTTTTAAATTATATATTAGAAAATTTTTATTATTGTAGAGTTATCATTATTGTGATAGATTTTTATTGTTTCATATAGTAGTTTGTTGTAGGGAGACATTAAACTACTGTAATTGTTATATTTTCATACATACATATAAAAAATTAAAATTAAAATAAATAAATAAAAACATGGGGAAAGATAAGTCAAGAAAATGAGGTTTAGTTTTGGACATTGGTGTCACTTGTAATGATGGAGCACAGACAGCGTGAATGAATTTGGCACCTGGTACCTACTAACCTACTACTACTAACCTTATCTTAGTGCCCTGTTTTAAAGTTTTTTATTTGGTTGACACGTGGTAAAAAAAAAAGTATATTAGCAGCCCTACAAATCTAGGAAAGCACGCCGCCTTACAAGCACTTGCTTAGCTGTCTCCTTGCTCTCTATGATGGATACCATTCTTTCAATTTTACCATTTTACCCTTCTAAAATTCTTCACATTTTATTTAATTGATTATTATATTAATTCATCCATGGCCTTTTCTTTTCTTGCAGGTGTTCTTTCTATTAAATGCCAAACCGATAAGCATATACGATGTGTACTTTTTTTTCCTTTTTTTACTTAAAAAAGTATTTGTTTTGAAGTTCTAAATTTCATTTAAAATGTCATTTGACCAATATGTACAATCTATTTATGTATCATGATGTTGAACTGCGTGCAGTGCCAGTGATGTTTATCCTTGTATTCTATTCCACTTCCAATAATTCATCATCACCCATCCTCTAAAGTCATAAATAATACATTTATAAAGTCAAAATAATAATAATAATAATAATAAAGAAAGGTCATAAATCCTGATAAAACCCAAGGGATAATTGAGTAATTTCATCAAACCACACTATACTAATCTCTTGGAACATTATAGTCTTTTCCACATCCATGGGCCCACCTGCCAGCTGTTCTCCCAATCCTCTCCACATTACAAATAGCGCGGGAACCTTTAACGTTCTCCATTGACTACTTTGACTGCTCTCCAATGCCACCCTCTAAGAGACCCAACTCCAACGATTCCCCTCCAACTCGGCCGAGTCAGCGCCGAGTCACCCTCCCTACCGTGGCGTTCGCCGCCGCGCTTGGGGCCGTTACGTCTCCGAGATCCGGCTTCCAAGAAAAAACACCCGAGTCTGGCTCGGATCGTTCAGCTCGGCCGAGTCTGCCGCTTTAGCTCATGACACCGCCTCGCTCTTCCTTCACGGACAACAAGCTACACTTAACTTTCCCGGAGCTCGCCGGTCTCCTCCCTCGGCCTCACTCTTCTTCTCCTCAGGCCATTCGCGCCGCCGCCGCTAAAGCTGCGAGCTCAAAGACCGATGACCGAGTTTTCACTGAGTCATGATGAATCGACTCAGTTTCTTGAGTGGGTTGAAGAGTGTTTTAGCTTTGATGACTCGGAAGACCTTGTTCAGCTTTAATTATGTGTTCTATGCTTGTGCTTTGTGTGTTTATTGAACATATCTTTACTTGTATTATTATGTTATGTTCATCTTAAAATTTAATAATTTGCATAATATTTTTTTTCTTTTTTTATAAATGTAGAAAAATCACAATATCCAACTCTCAGCCTTTAAATTATGAAAGGAATGAAGTATTGATAGTTATGAATCTTATGATTATGGTATCATGTGAAGACTTTCTCCATCCTTGAATTTTCTTGAATATTTCATATACTGAAAAGAAAAAATTATTATTATTATTATTATTATTATTATTATTATTATTATTATTATTATTATTATTATCCATTAGAGCTGTTTGTTTTGCCCATCGTTATTTATTTATTTATATATTTTTAATAAAATCCAAAATTTCACCTAACATTGGGAGATACAATTAATTTCTCAGCCAATCACTTGCCAAGAATGAGTTATTATTTTAATGTGAGGGTGCTTTCATATTTATTTTTTAAAAATAAAAATAAAAATGAGATCTAGAATTTTTTTATATAGAAATCAGCAGGTGGCAGCTGCCAAAATAGCCCACAGGTTCGTACAAGTGATTAAGATGTGCATGGCACACTAGTAGATATCTTGTTCATGCACTGTATATTAAGCCCATTGATACTATAGAATTCTATGTATAAGTCACTGTGAAAGAAATCTTATCCTTAACCCTAAAATTATATAATAACATGAAGATTTATTGGTGTGGGTTATATTTGTAAACGCACATAATATGTCTTCATTATTGTTAGCCCGATTCATATAGTAAATTTTAAAAAATTATTAAATTATCGTAATTTATATATTTTTATATATGTCTATTTTTTTAACAATATTTATCATTTTTATTAAAAATAAATAAATAAATAATATAGTATAATGTAGGTGACAAATAATGTAGGAGAATATAAAGAGATATGTGAACAAAAATGGAGCTCAATCTTCAATGAGCTTAGCTATGAATGATCTCTTTTCTCACTGAAAATAACTATGTGTTCAACTGTCACCTTAGAACATGACATGTTAATTCATATTCAGAACAAATGGTTTACAAGTTAGGCTTTCATCACTGTTAAAATATCCACCAAAAGCCTCCATTTTTGGCCTTCTCTTTATTATTTTGTTTGGTTTGAGTTACTTTCATTAATACTTTATTATTATATCAAAATATGTTTATTTAACATTTGACTTTTTTCACTCTAATTAATTAATTAATTCCAAAATGAAGCTACACAAAACTCACAAAAGCCATGAAGTAACAACTCTTATCCTTGTGATGAGACTAATTAAACACACAAAGAGTGTGACTTAACTGTCACATAATAAGCTCTTCAAACTCAAATTGAACACATTGCATACTATATTCGTTCAAAACATAACTAACACTAATGAGATGATTTTTATCACTACTCCATCTCAAATTTGTTTATCTTGTGATTCCTCCTCTTCAAGTTTTCTGCTTCTGATCATTCTGCTAATCAATTTGAATTTCCTTTTCAAACTCTCTCATCCCTTTTATAGCTTATATATCATTAATTAAAAGCACAAACTAAGAAGATGAAGGTATGCTTATTATATAAATTCATTGACATTATCTTAGTGTGAAGCTTCAACTAATATTCTAATGGCAGTCTTCACTCGTTCTGTATTGAAGGCTACGGTAGGCGAAAGGCCGCCACAGTCGGAGAAGAAGCTCCGGGGACGAGCAATGCCGGCAAAGGCTATCATGGTGCTTTGCATGCTTAGCTTCTTCTTTGGTTTGCTCTTCAGTGGTAGCATGTGGGTTACTCCATTGCAGAAGAAAGAAGAAGCAGCCAATGCCTTGATTGATCCTAAGCTCTCCCTCATAACTCATGTATGTACATGTGTTTTTTCTTACATGGATATTTATATACTCTTCATTCATGTCAATACTCCCTCTATTTATATGTCTCTCTTCTGTTTTAGAGGTTTAGTTGCAGTAGGTGATCAATATTATAATATATATAAATATATGTATAACTTGTGTCTGATTCAGAGTAGGTTTGGAGAGGGTGATTAAATATATATATATATATATACTCATTCATGCAACTTTATATATATATATATATATAGCTTCAGTCATTTCACTACTCTCTCTATGTTGTGTCTTTAATTTGTTTGATTTAGAGGTTCAGAGTTGGCGATCAGAACACCTTGTATATATGTGCTTCTTTGTTATCTATTAATACATATATTTATTCATGTCACTCTATTTATATATATATATATATCTATATATATGTATATCTCTCTTATTTTGATTAATTTAGAGGTTTGGAGAGGGTGATTAATTATAACTCGTTTATGTTACATATGTATGTATCCATGTATGCATATGTATATATGTATAGTATATCATTCATATCAGTACTCTCTATTTATATATATATCGTTTGATCATTTAGATGATTGGAGAGTATGATCAAACTCTATATATATATATATGTTTCTTTGTTATCAATCAATCTATTTATCTATATACACTCATTTATATCATGAGTATTGTTTATATACTGAATGAATTCAATGATTTCTTGTGCTTGAATAATCAGAGGTTTGGAGAGGGTGATCAAAGGGACATAATTGGAGAAGTGGCAAAAACTCATCAAGCAATTCAGTGAGAGCTTGCTTTTATACTTATTATTAAATATTTCATGTAGATATATATATAACCTTTATTTATATCTCTCATTAATCTAAAAAACTAATCAAAGTTTTTTTTTTTTCCTTAATTTCAGATCATTAGACAAGACTATTTCAGCACTAGAGATGGAACTAGCTGTGGCCAGAACTAGCCAAACAGCAACCTCATCTTCTTCCCTTGATGGCTCATTATCTACTAACAAAGTCCTCAAGAAAGCCTTCGTCGTCATCGGCATAAACACTGCTTTTAGCAGTAAAAAACGTCGTGAATCCGTTCGCGAAACATGGATGCCTAGAGGTACATATATATATATATATATATATATATACACATAAATGAATGAATGAATGAATAAAACAGTGTTTTTCAAGTGATAGGCATGCATAATTAAGATAAAGAGATGCAAATAATGTATATATATATATATATATATATATATCTTGGTTGCAGGGTCTAAGCTGAAGAGATTGGAACAAGAGAAAGGGATAGTTATAAGGTTTGTTATAGGACATAGTGCTACACCAGGAGGAGTTCTAGATCGAGCTATCGACGGCGAAGATACTGAAACAAAGGATTTCCTTAGACTAGATCATGTTGAAGGTTACCATGAACTTTCTATGAAGACAAAGATTTATTTCTCAACAGTTGTGGCTATCTGGGATGCTGATTTCTATGTCAAAGTTGATGATGATGTTCATGTTAATCTTGGTATAATAATTCATTCATTTATAAGTTCTTAATTAATTGATTAATAATTATAGTCCTCTCAAAATTAACTTATAAAACAATATTGCAGGGATGCTTATAACAACACTTGCAAGGTATAGAACAAAGCCCAGAGTTTATATTGGTTGCATGAAATCTGGACCTGTTCTTTCTCAAAAGTATGTTAAGTCTTTTAATTAATCAATTAATTAATTAATTATTATATATATTATGATGATGATGATGATGAAAATGTTAATATATATATATGATGGGTGTAGAGGAGCAAGGTATCATGAACCAGAGTTTTGGAAGTTTGGAGAGGAGGGAAACAGGTATTTCAGGCATGCAACAGGACAGATCTATGCCATCTCCAAAGACCTTGCTGCTTATATATCCATTAATGCGTAAGCTCCCTTTTTTTATTAATTAATAATTATATATATATATATATATTATATGTATTAACTATAGTAATGCTACCAAATATATATAATGATTTTGATTGCACATTTTAGGTTGGATTAAATTAAGTTAGTAATCATTATTACCTTAAACTTTTGGTTAAAGGATGAAAATGTTAATTTTGGTTAAAAAAATATTTATTTGAGCTTTTAAATTTTGTAGTTGTTTTTTTTTTTTTGTTCTGAATTGATGTTGCAGTTAACATGGACAATTACATGTACATAACTTTGCCACATAATTATTAGATTTTTTATTTTAAAAAATATTTGTTAAAATAAATATAGTTATATAACAGTTGGTGTGGCACATTCTGCCATGGAATATATTTTTTTATTTCTTTTATGATGAATATAATAAAGTGAAAGTCAATAGGACTAAAATGAATATTAATTCGTTAGAAACTTAGAATACAACCATATATATATATATATATATATAAAGAAATGTTGTATAATAGAATTTTAATAAATATGGTAATATTTAAATATGTTTTTATTTTATTTTTATTTTTATTTTTAATTTTTTTTGTGGTTTTCAGGCCAATATTGCATAGATATGCAAATGAAGATGTTTCTCTGGGTTCATGGTTCATTGGTTTAGATGTTGAGCATGTTAATGATAAGTCCATGTGTTGTGGAACTCCTCCAGGTTTTTTTTTTTGTCTTTTATTATTATCTAAAAAAAAATTTCTTTTCATTTTAAATTTTGACTACTTATATATATATATATATATATTCCTTATATATATTTGTTTATTTATAATTAGGTTTTATATTATTTTGTTTTTATATATAAAATTGTAGATTGTGAATGGAAAACACAAGCAGGGAATGTGTGCATTGCATCATTTGATTGGAGTTGCAGTGGAATTTGCAAGTCTGTTGAGAGGATGAAAGATGTTCACAATAGTTGTGGAGAAGGTGATGGTGCTATTTGGAATGTTCTTACTTGAATTCCCTTTTCTTTTTCTTTTTTCTTTTTTTCTCATTTCTTTTTTAAATGTTCCTTTTTTTATTTTTATTTTCCTATTTTTATTTTATGTTAAATGTATGATGGTGTTTTGAAAATGGAACAATGTTTCTTATTTGTGCCACTCTTCAATTGAGAATTGTGTCGTGAGGACATTTAGTAAACATCTCTTTTTCTAATTCTTTTAAGATCATATATATATATATATAATGTGTTTTCATTGTATTGATTTGAAATGAAGTTTAATGATTTATAACAAAATATTTTTTTTTATATATTTTTTTACAATGTTCTTGTTGAATAGGTAAATTTAATTATGTAATAACATAACAATGCCTTGGGGGGATTTTAATCCATATATGCTCCTTTTTTTAAAAAAATATTTTTATCATAGATATAAAAAAATAATTTCCAATAGAGAATAACAGGCAAAGAAACCAATGAAGGAAAAAAATTAAACATTTATCAAGATAGAATTTTTGAAAAAGAAAAACTTAATAATCCCTAAGGTTTTGACATTCCAGGTAATTTCTTATTTTTCAAAACCCCCATAACCCAAAGATAAATATTTTTTTAATTGCCATTTTTTAAAATTAGTAAAATTACTTGACACTTCCTCACTTTCCATAAATACCTACTAATTTTCATATTCTAATTTTTATATTACTTGGCCCATATATTTATTAATGTGGGTTAAATTTGCATGTCAATAAATAAATAACTCATCTTAACATAAAAATCAAGAGATATATAATTCATTAGAAATATGAAATTATAGATTTTTCTCTCATATTTTATATATGTATTTTCAAAAAAAAATTATGAACTATTATAAGGTGGTAAATAAAAACCCCAAATTACATCTACAAAATAAGATAAAAAAATCCCAACACACAAACAAATTAAAAAAATATATAAATAATAAAGATATTAAGATAATACATTGAAATTTACATTGAAAACACTTTTTCAAAATATGACATCATCATTGAAGATTGAACCAATAAAAATGTGCCACGTCATGGGAACAGCAAACTAAAATCACAGCGGATCCAGATAAAGATAATACGGGCCAAGCCCTTCCCATGATTTACTCTCCCGCTCAAATCCCCTGCCAACCCGCTCCAATTTGCGACCCATTCCCTCCTACTAATTCAAACCAGGGCCCTTTTCCGAATTTTAACATTCCCCGAGGATCTCCCTCGTAATTATACCCCTCTCGAATTCCCCAAATCACCCTTCCCCTCACCACACTCTTCCAGAACTTTCCACTCTATGCCCTTAAGGGTATTATAGTAATCTCGTATCACGAAACCCGAAATATCACAAAGCCCGAGGGGTTCTAAGTAATTCTGAAACAAAATTCCTAATTTTATCTGTTTTCCCGATATACCCTTGACACAACAAACTTCTCAGTAGATTTGAAGCGGTGTTGAAGGGTATTTTGGTACTTTCCTCGCAAAACCCAATAAAGCCATCCCCCTTCGCCTCCTCCTTCTCCGATCTCGCTCTCCGTTCTCCACACCAAACCCTAACCCTAACCCTAGAGCTCTGGAATCACTGGATCTGGCGATGGCTGTGGGAAGCCGACCGCTGAAGAGGGCGAAGCGGCGGGTCACGGCGGGGCTGCATGATTTCCTTGCCGGGGAGGCGATGGAGGGGCCGTTCCGGGAGTGCGTGCGTGCCTTCCTCTCCCGGCACGGGCTTCCATCCCCGTCGGCGCCGGCCGCGCAACACCTCTCTGTCTGGCGAGTCGCGTCCCGAGTCGGTGACTCGGTGGAGCTTGGTGTAGTCGAGGAGGACGTCGCCAGATCTCGATCTGTGTACTGCGATCAGTGCCGAGTTGTTGGTGAGACTTCGATCTGGAAAACCATTTCATTCTAGAATTTTCCGAGTTCTTCGTGATTATTGGCTGCGTAGTTGATAAATATGTTCGCCGGCGCCGGCGACCGGTGGTCGGTGAACCGGGTTCGCTTGGAAGTGGAACTTTTTTTTATCCTTTTTTTTTTAAAAAAAGGAAAGAAATAATTAAAAGTTATTATTGTCTTTTGCTAAAAGCACCCCCAAAATTACTTTTTTTTAGAAAAAGGTCCCATCTTTTGGGTGAAAGAAGTTCTTCTTGTTTGGTGGATATTACAATTACATGGACCACCTTAACATCTTTGAATATTATATTGTTGTTTTTTTAATTTTTTTGTGTGTGTGAAATATTGAACTTTTGTGAGGTGTTGTTTGTAAATGGGAATGCTGGTTTTGCAGGATGGAGTAGTCACCCAGTTTGTGGGAAGCGTTACCATTTCATTATCCGAAATGACAGCGGAAATCCTGCCTTCAATTCTCAGCACACTTGCATTCGTTGTGGATCCTTGATTTCCTCATCCTGTTGGAGGTGAGATGTGACACTTGTGGTATTTCATTTGTTTTTTTATTTTCATTTTCATTTTACAAGGTTTAGTTATTATTTTAATTGTTGTTTTGGATGTGAATGTCTTGAAGTATAATTAATGGTGGTTGAATGGTAATTGCTTTTTATTTTTATTTTTTAAAAGTAGTTTGAGGAGTTAGTAATGTAGTATTTGATAAGCTTAGAGTGTGAATGTTGATGTATTTATAACAAAAGCTTGAGGCTTTTCAATGGTTTTGAACTAAGTGATTCAGTCAGTTAATACTTGAAGATGTTTCTTCTGTGTTGAATCTTGCAAATTAGATTCCTTGGAAGGTAGTGAGTTGGGTCCTATTTGTTTGATGAGGTACTAGTTATAAACTTTTCATGTGGTTCACACTCTGCTTGTAAGGTGGGGCAGTTTCACAAGGATAATTTGGACATTTGTTGTTTTGTCTGGACGGCTATATCTACTTCACTTTGGTTCATTGCATTTTTTTTTTTCTGTGTGGCATTGGCTTTGCCTTGAAACCTAAATGTGTCTTATTTGATTAGGTCTTTGTTGGGAAGGATGTTTGAAGAGTAATAAGGTATTAACTTATTTCTTGTCTGATTGAAGAGTGATAAGATATATTAAGAGACTTGCGGATGAATAAGTATGTATTTGAACAGAAGATGTCAAGCTCTAGATTTATCATTTGTATGGTTTCAAAGATTGGTCAGATGTCCTTTTCATAAGTTATGACAACCTTTATTAAATTGTATAGAATTAATTGTCAGTGGAGACTTCCAAGCAAGTCCGTCATGGTTTTGGATTGTACTCAAGTGACCAAGACATTTACTTTGAGTTGTTCTGGCTATGTTGCTATGGAATTTACTTACTGTTAATTTTTAGAACATTATCATGAGCCTTGGTGTTGTGGTTTATTGCCATAGGACAATTATTTTCAAAGTAAATAGACTACTGATATTATCCCTTTGTTGATTGTTTTGGTTTTAAACTGCTCGTAGTTTATGATCTTCATGTGAGTTTACCGAGTCTTACATCAGTTTGCTTTGCAGCTTCAAGAGTGAATATAGATGAAGATTTAGGTAGGATGTTCCATGAATACCAAATCGTGTAGATTGCACTTACTTTGGAAACTGTGTGATGCATCTTTTATTTTATTTTATTTTGGAAAATCGTTGTGATAGATCCCTCATGTTGTTGTTGGTTTTTTGAAGATCGTGGAGTTTCTACTAATTTGTTCTGTGTTTTAGATGCAAATACCTCATTCCTCTGCTGTGCTTTCTTGTTTGCTTCTCAAGAATATTTTACTCTTTCTTTGTGAGTAATATGGAAGGTATTTTGTGTAACAGCGATGATGTTCAAAACTTGTCGATCGTAATAGCCCCTTCTTGTGATATTTTACCTGATAGAACAATGTATTGTCATTTCAGATGTTCTTCATGCCACTATGAGATGACATCTGATGATCTAGAAGACCAAGCATATTTTCAGTTGGAAAACACAACCCATTTGTTGCATGGTGTTGTACATGCCAATGGTTTTGGTCATCTTCTCAGAGTTAATGGTCGTGAGGGTGGTTCGAAATTTCTAAAAGGATCAGATATCATGAGCTTCTGGGATAGTCTCTGTAAGGTGCTCCGTGTCAGGTATGAATATATTTGGAATTGTTTTCCCAAGTTATCGGAATTTTGAGTAGTATCCCTTACTGAACTTATAGCAATGCTTTGCATGAAATGACAACAATTCTCACTGAAATTTTATAGCTTTGCTGATAATAACATAAGCTTTGGAGCGTTTTGGGATGAGATATTTGGATGTCTTAACCTTGTTTGTTTCATGAATCATAACCCTATCAAGAGACACAACCCATGTTCTGTCAATGGTTTTGAGAGATTGAAACAACTATAAAGTGTCAGTTCAATATTCTAAGGCTCTTTGACTATCAAAGATTTTTCGAGATTGAGAAACGTTATTTACATCTCAATGCATGATCATTGAGCCCATCTTTGTAATATATGACAGAAAGGTGACTGTAATTGACGTCTCAAAGAAACACGGGTTGGATTACCGTCTCCTTCATGCAGTTACTGCTGGCCGCCCATGGTACGGTGACTGGGGGTACCAATTCGGTGCCGGGAGCTATGCTCTTGATGCCAATGCCTATCAAAGGGCTGTGGACACCATCTCTAATGTCCCCTTGTCTTGTTTATATTCGCATACCCGATCACCACGCACCCAATTGCAGGACATTATCTCATTTTATCAGTCCCTTTCCGACTGTGATCTGGTTACTGTGAGGGACCTTTTTTGCTGTTTGACAGGTTTGATAAATGATGTCCAATCAGATATTTGTGGATCTCATAAGAACAAGAAGACCACAGAAGCCGGTGGTGGGGTTCTTTCTGCATGGACAAGAGATGACATTACACATGCAGAGGAAGCAATGATCAAGGTTCTTCAAGCAGTCAACGGATCTAAGTGGGTAACCTGGCGTGCTCTCAAGGGATCAACCTTCCGTAGTTTAGGTTCACCGGAGCTTCTTGACTACTGCCTCAAGGGTTTAGCGGGCAAATTTACAGAGGATGGTAGATTTGTGGCAATGCAATGCAATGCTGAGGCAAACACAATAGAGTTTCGGTAAATGAATGTTTAACCTTATTTGTGACGTATATCGATTGTGTAGTTTCTCTTTTATGTGATTGCCCTTTGTTTGCTTATGCAGGCTTGAATCCAATTCGGAACATGCATCATCAACTCAAAGTTCAAGCAAGCCTTCTCGAGATCACCTTCTCTGTGATCTCAGATATCTTTATGATGCACTCCTGAACCCTGTTACATCACAGGCCTACAAGCCGCCTATAACAAAAGAGACAGTTCTTGGTGCAGCAAAGAAGCTGTTGGACTGCAAGCAATTCATCAAACACTATGACCAGGAGGCTGAAAATCATATACCTTCTAATCCATTTGCGTTTCAAGTATGGTGTCATGTAGAGTTAGTAGACCAGCAGAAAGACTACACTGCACCCCCACCAGAGCTTTTGATTCTGCCATCGGCAGCCACTGTTTGGGACCTCAAGATCCAAGCAACAAGAGCTTTCCAAGAGACTTATCTTATGTTTCAGAGATTCCAAGCTGAAAACCTTTTAGGCCATGGTTATGTCAGAGACATGTCTGTCAAAGACACCATCCAAGTGCAAGCACTTGACCGGAGTAAACATGTCTGTTTGCATAAGAGGACGGTGCTTACTAGGAGAGGGGAGGACTCTTGAGCACTTTCGAATGGAGAGGGGGATTGAAATGTGGACAGTTGATTGCAGTTGTGGTGCCAAAGATGATGATGGTGAGAGGATGATGGCTTGTGATGTGTGTGGGGTATGGCAGCATACTAGATGTGCTGGTATTGATGATCATGATGAAGTGCCCGCCAAATTTGTCTGCAGAAAATGCTTGGGCTTGGGTAAGTCTACAGGTCATAGTGGTAGACTGAAGAAGGGCAGAAAGACTGTACTTTGGTGTAAGGAAGAAATGGCACCTACTATAACTGAAGATACTAGTAGATATGGACAGCTAACAACCGTAGGATAACCTGCCTGTAATTGTAATTGTATAGGGTTATTGTTTTTGTACAGAAGGTTCAATTTTTCCTGCAGCATGGTAAGAGGAAATCAATTTGTGGCGGGTGAGAGATAAATGTTCGACTTTTAACCCCAAAAATGGATGGAAATCTCACCCTTCTTGTCTAGTGAATCACTACAGATCAAATGTTCTACGGGAGAATTAAGGAGCTGAAATTCATGCGAAGAAAGCTTATGCAGGGTGTTTGATAGCTTTGTGTACCTTTTGACCAGCTGTTTGTATGAACATAGCAAGTCTTGCACTTCTGATAGCGTTAGATCCTCTGCCTCTGTCTCCATAAATGGATATTTGCCTTCTAAACCAATTTAAGACATCAGGAATTAGTGCCAACTTGACCAGCTTTAAGGCTATAAGGAAATGAAATAGAGTTCCATGCGCAAAACATAAATAATGTATCAAAGTAAAGAATTGAAAACCAGTAGATACTGATGGGCACTGGAATTTACCATCTAGTATAATCTCCTTGTCACAATGCATGGTGGAAATAATATCTTTATATGTCTCTACCTCCGCAATGGGTTCACTAGAAGGCCCATCAATGGCTAGTTTCGCTGATTCCATACTCTTCTGAAATTCTGTTTCTTCCATGGACAATGATCTAGCATCTATATTGATTATAAATAGCTCTGTTGAGATCATACTTGTCAGGTAAAATTCTATTTCCGATACAAGCTTTGACTGCCTCCTGAAGAGTTGTATAAATTTGAGGTTGGAATGCAACTGGGGAGGATTCGCCTTCATCATGTTGCAAAGTATACTGAAGTAATTAGTGGTTTACTTGGATAATGGAATGCCATTCTAAACAGAGCATGCTTAAGTCATGCAAGTTGACAGCATAATGAAAGCTCTTTATGGTATAGAATGTCAACTGGTAGACAAATACCTGTCCTGCTAAAGTTACATAACAGAAAATATGGAAATTGATAAAACTACAAACAGAAGATTCTGGTGAAATATGAGGAAATTTTTGGAACAAGTTTCTAGGAGCAACGTATAGATCAAAACCATAGTTTCTTCTATGACAGTGACAAAGACGGATAAAAATGTATTTGGCACATACAAGACCTAAGGATGTTATAAAAAATTAACTGATCATGACCACATGATATTGGGAAGCCTCTCAAAATTATAACATAATTTCACAACAAATGGTATAACCAAAAGCTTTTAAACCTTCAAAGAGAAATGGCTGAAAAAAAAGCGGCCTATCTCACAATGACCGTTACAGGATTCTAATAAGTGTTTGCCGAGCACGGGTTTATGTCAACCCAGCCCCTATCTGTGAAATGCTGATAACAACACTCCTAACTAGCAATTATTCTGTTTTAACAATTAGTGTGCACCTACAAGAAGACATCCATATAAAACATTAGAGGACATTAACCATAAAAGCCATTTGGCCCCTGAGAAATCTGCACCTCATTTCCAAAGCAAGGTTTGCCAGAAAACTGGGGAAAATTGCCAGCCAGAAAAACATTCATTTTCACAATATATCCCCTTACTTTTCTGAATCTATAAAATGCAACCTTATTTAAGTATCTATAGTATATCACAGAAATCCATTAGGTAATTAAGATAATGCTCTATACGATAGTATAAAAACACTCGCATTTCAAACTACAATAAACTACAATAGGACACTCGCATTTCTCGCTTACCATGAATTTCAATCACATAAAACTTTATAGCTATGGAAATACAAGGTCCATGGAAAAAATCAATCTCCAAAAGGGAAATGGTTACCATGACTGATGTCACCAAGAAAATCACCTTACCTTGATTGTAGCATATATAAGTATTGGAAGGAAAACATCAGCTCCAACAGGAGAGCTATTTGCTGACTTTGAAACTTCTAGCAACATATTGCTAATGGCATGGCAACAAGCCATGATGCACTGAAGCTTCTCATAAGGGGATCTGAAAGCATTGATTTTCTTCAATTCTTTTGCTGCATTCTGAACTTAAAAGACCTAGTATTAAGAGAGATGTAGAAACATTTCTTTTATGAACTATTATATTCAGAAGGCAAAAATTAAAACATATGATATTTTTCATCTTAAAAATTCATGAATTCATGCGCATAATAAACCTAAGTAGGATTTAATGGCAAGGAAGACATTATACCTCTAAGCAAGAGATTGATTTTTCCTTGCCTATACTAAGAGCAGGGCTATGTACGAGTAGGTTGTCTTTCTACTTCAGTAAGGGAATGAAATAGCAGTCTCAAGGAAAGTGTAACATACCAACCATGATGCTTCGATCTGAAAATTTCCAGGCAGATCTAAGTGATCAGGTTTGACAAAGTGTTGCAACAAAAGAATTTTCTTTGATATCCTTAAATCTGCTTCGGCATCTTCAGGAGAGGCAGCAAAGACACGGTTGAATAGTTTTAACATGACATACTTCTCTAGACCCTGCACAACACGTGAATATCTCAAAAGATTCTTCTGCATAAATTACATAACAAAGTTCAGAAAATCAGATAAAACTTATGAGATGAAGACATTAAAATCCACACAACTAATTGACGCCAAGCACTCATAAGCTAAGAACCCTCACCACCTTCACAATAGAAGGATGGTAACTCTACCATGGTCTTATTATTACTAAGTCTCTTTCTCTTCATGCGCTTACCCTTATAAAACCTAAACTATGACTTTGTAATAAATACATTTCACTTTGCATATTGAAAAATATAATATACTTACAAGCTCGACGTTTCTAAATTTTGAATCATGAAGTCATTTTCAAGGCAAATCAAACAAAGCCATTTTTAAATTGAGGGAGCAAAATACCACTTCTTCCATGTAGACTTATATCAACAAGAACATAACATTTTCAGTTCCAGCTGCAGTACATTTTCACATAACATGCTTATTTAGGTGCCATGATAGAGATAACTTCAGAAGAAATAACTCAAATAATGCCTATTTTCAAAACTTGAGGATTAAATAAAAAATATGCTGGTGGCATTTTGATTATCACAAACCATTTTTTATCATTATTTCTTGTCACATAACATGAAGGAATATAAGAAGAAAACCAGTAAATGCCCATTAATAAATAAATTTCCTCAAGTGCATTTTCGATTTCAGCATCAGAAGCATGAACCCACAACGGATGCTCCCGAATGATAGTTTCTATCTTTGCGAGAAATTCTTGTATCTTGCTGCTACCATTTTCGGCATTGGTCCGACAGAGAGAAAACGACACAATGAATCTGCAATGTAGATATGCAAATCATAAGATCATATTAACCTAAAATCCATCCACACTTCAAATTTCAAAGACAGAAAACACATGATCATAAGACACAAATGAAGAATCAAATCAGCATCACAGAAAACTTAAGTCATTCCTCAATTCAAAACCCCAAGTGCAACAAAGAATCAAGAACAATATTCTAAGGCCCTGAAATCTTGCAAAGAAACAATCTAACAACAACCATGAACTGCACTTGCAGCTAAATATTATCAGGATTACATTGGAAAATTCCATGAAACTAAAGCTAAACCCTAATTGTCAATAAGGAAAAGATTGCAAAAACACTAAAGGATTGGAATTACTTCAGAAAATAAACCTAAAAAGAAAAAACTAAACCAAAATAGGATTAAAATCAAATTCCACAAGAGAATCAAAACCCAATACCATTACTTGAATTCAAAAGGAACAGTTAAAAGATAAATATCCAAACTCTTTACAAATTCCAAGACATCATAGCTAACACACCCCCAATAATCAACAAGAAAAACGATAAAAACTAACAGCATAGAAATCAAATTCAATCAGAAAAAAAAAGGAAAACCTAAGAAACAGGGCGTGATCTGGGAGAACCTGTTAGTGAATCGAAAGAGATCAGCAGATGCAGGGTGGCGCATGCGAGTGAGGAAATCGGTGAAATCAAGGGAAGACGATGGCGAGGGTTCCATCGGAGAAACCCTAGATGGAGATCGATGGGGATCGGCATCGACGATGAGCATGAGACTGTGAGATATAAAGAGAGACCACGATGAAAGAATGTTAGGTACTTAGCATTCGCGCGTGTGCGGTTCTCTTTTTGTTTTCATAAAAACCCTCGGTTTTTATTTTATTTACAAATAAGTCCTTCTTCTTGAATTAGCCAATCAAACGATGCCACATGTACAACTTTGGAAAAATAAATAATCATTTAACTGAATTTTTCTTTTTATAAAGAAAATATATTTGTTAAAATTTAGCAAGCTGACCAAATCACATCTCAAAATATTATTTAAAATTTAGTAAAAAAACCAGTTTTAGAGCATTATTTTCATTATTTATTTTTCTCACAAGTCACAGGACATGATACATGATACATTAGAAAAGATGTGCTTTATAATTGAGAGAATTCAAACTTATGCCTCTCATATTACATCTCATATTACAATTTACTTTTTTATCATGTCAGATATTAACTTTTGACCTATATATATATATATATCTGCTGTATTAATTTTTTTTTAATTTATTTTGTCTTTTCAAAGTGCACAAGTTTTTGGACAAGAAAACACTGCATAAATTTATATATAACAAAAGTTTTTAAGTGTACAGTGAAGGTTCAAATTTATAAAATTTATATGAACCAAGGACAAAAAAGGGAAGAGTGAGCTCCAGCTTGCCAGAAGGTCTTGCTCAGCAACGGATCATATCTGTTCTCTCAAAACCCTAACTTTTGTTGCTTCACAAGCAGCAGCAGCAGCAGCAGAACCTTTGCATTGATACACTGAATAGAGTGAGAAATACAAGTCATCTAAATCTAAATAAGGTCATACAACTTACAATCTGAAAACAAAAAAAGCCAATTCTATCCTAAAAAGCCAATCCAATTGTGGACCATTCTGTGTCTTTTGTTCTTTCTTTTCACCTTCGAAAATTCATGCATCCTTAACAGAGCCTTTTGACTCGAAGGTTCGGAATCCTTGATCCGAGTCTCTATTATAACTCATCATCAGGTAATAACACTGTCAACAATGAATACTTAACGCGAAGTGAGATCTTGCCTCGATCTAAATGTAGCTTTGCGCCGGAGACCACCCAGTAACCGGGCAAATCCTGCGGGCCTCTTACCATCTCGGTAGTATCAATGAATTTTAGCAGTTTTGGCGCTTGCACTGGAACAGGAGGACCGCCGGGGTAAACTGCAGAGTTTATGTTGACATCTGCAGGTCGAGGGGGTGGTTTTTGAATGGCGGCAGTGAAATGAGTACTTATCAGGGTTGAGATGAGGCCTGATTTGCGAGCCAAGCCTGGAGATCCATCCCACTCTGGATTCTTAACCAATGCAGCATTGGAGACACTGGAGAAATGGAGGCGAAGGAAGAGGATTTTCTTGAGGCCATGGTGGCTGACATGTAATTGAGCCCCAGTGACAATGGAAAGGTCTTCGTCGGACTCCACAGGAGCAGTGCAAATGTGGGAGAAATGCCTCCACTGAATGGGCTCATAATACTTGCGATCATAAGATTCACGAGAATAACTGCTGCTGGGGTCGTCACAGAGCTGGAAGACTCGAGGAAGGGTTGAAAGATGTTGGAGGTGGATTGCCAGTTTGTTGCTTTTCCTCCCTTCCAGGTACAGTCGAAGACCAGTGACTGGCCTCTTGCCTACATCAACCTACATCATGACAAATGTATGAGATACATAATGATTAATGCCTTGAAAACTCGCATTAAACAGGAAACAAGACTTATGTCCTATAACAGAGTGTGTTTACTAAAATCTCTGTAAAACTTCATTTTCTCCCATACAGTGTCTTGACAAAGAAAAAGCTTGGTTGGTGGTTGCATTTGAATGTAAGGTGTGGACACAAAATAATGAGTTTTTGATACTCTATCAATAATCAACAAGTAAAACGTCTCGAACTGGCTATTCCAGCAGGAGATACACCTTCATTAAACATAAGGGTGAAAGTTCCAGCATTATGAGTGATGTGTGTATCTATGTGACAATGTGTGGCTTCCAGTTATAAACATTGCATAGAAAAGGACTGCTCAGAGAATAGAATAAATTACCACAGCAGTATTGACAAAAAGCTTGGGGCCCATGGGTGAGAATTGTAGAGATGCACTGCTATGTTGCTTTCGTTGGGGGCCGAGGGGTAGATCACTAAAAACTGGAGCCCACTGCCTTGGTAATTGGAATTCCAAAAATAAATGGAGTTCTTCAATCGGTGGTTTATCTGAAACCATGAAAAATAAATTTCAATAAGCAGTGAAAGGTTGCCTAGAAACAATCTCCTTGTCAAAGAAAAGGGAATGAACATGCACTGGCATATGGGCACATATGCACATACTAATGCATCCTTAGACAAACTTGAATAAGCTTGACTTTCACAATGAAGGATAAATTTTACCAAGGTATATTTTTTTGAAGTTGAGAATAAATTATAAATTGAGATTTCATACTCACAGCGGAGATATAAATTGATGGCATGACTTAAGAAGCCACTGCCTGGTACTCCATTCAAGAGAGAAGTGATTGGCACAAATGACATGGATATAACATCTGGCTCCAACTGAACTGTGTTTAGCCACTCATGATGTAACAAGTCCTTGTTATCATTTCCACCTCTTCTCTTGAAAATTCTCCTGATATCCTACTCGGAGAAAAAAGAAATTGAATGACACAGCATGGCCATAACCTTTTCATGAAAGCAACTTAATTTGGCAGCAGAAAGGCATGATATTTTTAAAAAGAATACCTCCTTTGTAGTGCAGGAGCTTGCTGGACTGGATTCAACGAATCTTAGGCGTTGCTCTCTCGCATCAAACTGCATTAGATTATATCACATTTTAGTATCAGAAAGAAAGATACCAAGCGACATTATCTAAATTGGTATGGTATAGTCAAATAGATGGATCGATGAAAATTTAGTATGAAACCATCTACTCAAAGAATATTGTTATCAAATATGCAAACCCAAAAGTATCTCAAGCTAGCTAATTGTAACTTGTCAGACATAGGAATTAGCAGAATCAACCATTTTCTTGCATTCAATGGAGAACAATATTATGGTATTACTATCAAAGCACAATAGTCAATAACAAAGACATATACTAGATATCTAACAAATTTTCCTTGGTGTTGCATTGCAAAAAACAAGTTGATAGCACCAATTCATAAAAATCAGCTTTGGATCTACTTGTTGATATAATGAAATTAACAAATCAAGAAGAACTGGACTAGTCTTTTCCTGAAGCAATTGTCTCCTTTCAGAATGGAATGACAAGAATGGCTAAATATATGGAAAATAACCTTGTCATTCCCATGAGCTTCTTCGGAATTCACACCATATTGGCCACTTGCATCGAGAAACCTCCTATCAGCCATCTCCTTTAACCTTTTCTGAACTTCAACAGGTTGGAGATTCGATGAATGTTGCTGTCTAATATAAATCACATCTTTCCCTCCCATCTTTATACCAACAATAACATGGGTGCCAAATCTTTCAATAAATCTGAAAGTTAAAATCAATAAAAGGTCATCAAACACTCATTTTACTGAATGATATCATCACGGGGAAATAATCAACATTAACTTTGCCATCATAACAACAGGAGGAAAAATAAGAGTTTTAAATCGTAAAAGGTTATGAAAAACTTCAGCTCAAAAGGTTTACTGTTCAGGGGTTACATATAGCATGACATCATTCTTGCACAAATATGTAAACTGTAATCAGGGTGTCACATATCACTGAATAGCAATAAGCTGGAAACAATAACCATATACAATAGCATTATAAGAGTTCAGAAAATGCTGAATAAGTACAAGACAATCACAACCACATAGCAACAAGAATAAGTTCAAAAAACTTGTTCACGTTTGTGTTTGAGAGGTAAAATACAAGTTTAAAACAGTAAATTTAAATTATAGCGCTTCTGCTATAGTAGTAAGAGCAAATTCAAGCAGTGATGATTCAATAAACAATACACAAAAATAATTAGAGCCAGCTAAGCTGAAACTCTGTCTCTTGTTAATCTAATGAGTAATGCATACTAACAAACCTGGCCAGAGCTGCTGGATCCCACGCTGATGGAACAGCTTGCTTGACATGACCACGAAGCACAATCTGGGACTTTGCTAGAGCTATGGTATACAAAGTAATGAACCACCCATCAAATGCTAGAGATTTGGTGTTTGCTGCATCTTTTTGCCAACTTCCAGAAAATTCAAACATATGATTGAACAAGCCTGACGGAATTTTGCCTGACAATGATAACTCCTGGTTGAATTGCTCTGACATCTGTTCAAAAGTTGATAAAGAAGATTTAGGTTTGATCTACCATACAAAAAAAATTATCTTAAGTGAACACATGAATGTGACATATAAGAGCAATAGAATATCAAACCAAGGAGCAAATTCAAGTTGCTGAATATACCTGCTGAAAAGAGAGAACATCAGACCTAAATCGCATCCTCTCTCCCTTGTCACATTTGATGGACTTGGGAACATTTGCAACCGATATGCCACCGGGAAGAACCAGATCCTGGACCTGATCGTGATCAAGCTCTATCAGACATGGATCTGCACACTCTTTCTTGCAGTACTTGAGCCTCAGATCAGCGCTGATGTCGTACCCCAACCCAATGGAATCAATAGCAATCTGAGCTGCTTTCAGAGGTGATGCCCTCAGTGCCATTACTTCACATTCCGTGCCAAACCACCAATCCAATCAAAAGCCCCCAATTCTCTCCTCAAACCCACAAATCCCACATCAAAACCCTACCTTTCTATCAAAACTCACAGAATTAAAACTCACAGATACCTCTCCCCGACCAAAAAATTCCCGCTTCCTCAAAACCCTAGTATCACAGCTAAGCGATTTCAACACGAACCTTGAATTAAAAACACGCAGAGAGATTCATCAACCACCAAAGATCACAAACGTTTCCGAGCAAAACACTTCAAAAATTTCCAAAATAAACCAAGAAAAACAGAGTAGAAACCCTAGATCGGCCGGGAACTTTGAAACGGGCACCAAAAACAGCGAAATCTCCGGAGAGTTGCGGTGAATGGGACTAATCAGAAGCACAGGAAGGCTAGAAATGGATCTTCTTGGGTCTTTGCGAGGGTTTGTCGTGGCTGAATCGATGGAGTGGCGTGCGGGATTGGGGGAATGGATCAACACCTCGCTCTTTTTGCCCCTTTTCTCTCTTCGGTCTATTTGCTGGTGGGTCAAAAGGAGTGCTAAATGCTTTTCAACGATCAATGACGTCATCCGTTGACCATTGATCTGTAAACGCGACCACGCTGCCGACCTCTTTTTTATTTTTATTTATATTTTTAGTTTTTTTTTCTTTCGTCTTATAAGAAAAAAAAATAGTGACAATGCACCTACATTTGATACCATAAACCGAAAAATTCATTTGTGACAAAAAGGTTCATTCCCCATCAATCTTGACTTCGGTATGAGTTCGAGTTCAAATTCCATTTGATATAATAAATGAAAATTTAGAGGTTCTCTGTTGTGAATATGGATTTATAGTCCAAATATTGTGTTATCAGTTAAAAGATCCATGATATATTGTATGAATAATTAAACTTTTAAATCTGAGCACACCGGATTGTATTTATTTTTATATTTGTAAAAAAAAAATCACGCCTTTCCCATGAAATTATCTTGAAAGATCTGGCTTTGTGAAATAAGAACAAATGGAAGAATTTATATAAATTGTTTTTTTTTTAATGAGATAGTTTATTTGTAAAAAATTATTTACATTGAATATATGTTCTACGATATTAAAATTTTAAAAAATGATTTAATAAACAATTTATTATTATTATTATGGGTCAATTGCAATTATTGATGTGCAACTATATTAGCCAAATTAGTATGTCTCAGTCACTAGAGGAGATTTTTAGTAATATTGTCGGTATTTGCAGTTAATAAATATTAAACTCACAGTTACATAGAGAAAGAGTTATTATGTTACCAAAAATTGTTATTAAATCTTTTGTATAAATTATATTAGTATCAACCAGTGATACCTAACTGGAAGCTACATATATGCTGCGTTGGGTTATATAATGAATAAGGAAACACATATGTAAAGTGGATATAGAGAGTGCCCATTGATAGTCTAATCATTTCACTTATATTGAATATTTATTGATAAAGGGGCTACTATGTAAAATATTATATTGGGATCTCTTATATAAATATCTATAATTTTTGGATTAAATTACAATTTATTAATTAGTATAATTGTAATTATTAAAATTAATAAAGACTACTTTGCTAAAGATGTAAAGATTTAAACACCTCTGACATCCCACTCTAACCTTATCAAATTACTCCATACATATATATATAAGCAATAATTATTGCTATAAAAAAAGCTACAAAAAAAAACACTAATATTCAGATTAGTTGTTTGAAGAAAAAACAACCATCACTTCTTCCAAATCAAGAGTAGAAAATTCAAGACCATCTCTTGCACACTTGTAAAATCTTGGTGAGGTAATTTTGATCTATCACATATATTTATGTGTTCATGTAATCAATAACCTGATATTAAATATCAATTAATAATAATTGATAACCCTAATTCAATTACAACGATTTTTCCAACAATTATATCTATTCAATCATGCTTTTTGTAAAATTGTTGTTGTTGTTGTAACATATTTGTGGCATTAGAAATCTGTTAAAACATTCAATGTAATAGGCACTTATTTTATTTTATTTTTTTACAATATACATAAACTATATTACATATATTTTTATTTTATTACTATCATGCATTGAGAGAGCATATAACCCTCAACCACTCAACCTCCCAAGTTAATACAATGCATGTAAAACAAGTTCCATGTGTTTCTAAGGTTGACTCCATTCCAAGTAATACTTTGATTCATTTGTATATTATTATAATTAGTAATATATTATATGTCCAGTGATACATGCCAAATTGGTTTAGCTTTCGTCTTTATATTTTATATAAGCGTTCAAAATTTGTGACCCTTTTCTATTCTAGATTTTATTTTATTTTTAATAATTATTTTTTAGTTTTAATTTATTTTTATCATATACTATTTTATTTTTTACATAAAAATTCTACAATTAGTATCCAAATTATACCAAATTAGTTTTTTTTTACTTTAAAGAAACAATGTTTGTTTTCAAATTAAGAGAAAAGGACTTATTTGTACTTCTAATGATGATTGTTAAGTCCACTTAATTACACACGTACTTACAACAACATAACTCACTTATCACTAATTAATCATAATTAAAACGACACGCCACGTCATACATGCAAAAGCCAGATTTGCTGTCAAGACCTTTGCACCAAATCTTTTATATATATATATATATATATATATTTTTTTAAAAAAAAAAGGCTGCTGACGTGGCACGCGCTTCCAGATAAAGCTCAAGCTTTGTCGGTCCTCAAAGCGCGTTTAATTTTCACTAATTTAATACTAAATCTTTAATTAGTGTCGTCCTTTTTTAATATTTGTTCATTATTGACCTCAATGTTTCAGTTCAAACATATGTTTTTTTTTTCCTTAAAGATATATTCTTGTAAAATATATTTTAATAGATTTCAGTTCAATGAAGCAATGTAATATAAAAAGAAAAAAAATAGCAATTAATTAGTCTAACAAAAAAATTATTCAACAATGGGTTATACATTCTGAATCTATGTTTCAGTAAAAAAAAAACTACAAAAAAATACAATAAAATCTCAATATCTACTTACATTCATCTTCAAACTATGAACCGTTGATAGTAAAACAACAATGTTGTGGAATTTGAACATCTGGGAAGCATTCATGGAGCTTCAAATTCTCTCCTGATCATCTCCACCAGGATTTCATTCCATGTATCAACAGGCCCTGGCATGCACCAATGCAGACAGTCCTGCGGTGGGGGCTCGCCGTTTGGTCCCCGCTTCGTTATCTTGTTTGGGTCAGGGCTCCGGTAAGGTCCCGGGTGGCCGTCGTGACGGTAACTGAAAGCCTCGGTGATGTCCATCAGTCTCAACTTCGAACCCGGCCTTGCTTTCTTGACTGCATTCCTGAATCCAGCCACCTGTTTTTCGTGCATTATATCGGTGAAACCATTCCTTTCGAACTTATCAGCCGGTCCGGTCTTTCCGGTGCATGATCCTCCTGTATTCCAAGCACCACCTTCGTAATGATCCGGTGAAAATGAGCGAACGATAACTAAACCGGTGTAGTTAGGGTGTGCTGCTATGGCAGTGAGGGTTGTTTCCACTGAAATGCCAAAGGCTTTGATGTTGTTGATTTGCATCTTGCCGGCTCCTTTAGGCCACCAGAGCTGTCCTCCGACGATGTTACCGTTGAGAACATAGGCAGATTGTTTTGCGAACCAGTGGCCGGAGGAGAGGATGACAACGTCAAACTTTGGGAGATGGTTCATGAAGGTCTCGTCAGGGATGTCTAGGTGAATCTTGACCACTTCCTTTGGAGCTAATTGGAGAGGCTCTGATGATTGGTGGACGAGCCATGAGGACCATATTCGACAGAGAAAGGTGTTGGTGGACTTGAAGTGCCATCGCTGCATCAATCTGTTGCCACGGTTCCGGGGAGTTTCAACCTGCAGAAAGATCATTCATGGTCATTTATGAATTAGATGAAGAATGGTCCATTCTACGACAATTGATGAGCAACTCTCTGATTCAAACAGAGTACTGTAAGTGTTTTCTCAAAAGGGACCAGTTAGGCAACCAACTTCAATTTAGTTCAGAAAGTGAGCAGTAAGACCTGCTTATCTAGCTCTTAATTAAAATCTAGAAATAAAAGAACTCACAAACGTGCTAGATATTCAGCCTACAAGTAACTGTTAGTTACATGGTAATAACTCCTAAGCATTCTTGAATGTTCTTAGTTTAAGTGTACACACAATGCTTCAAAGGTTGTCAATGATCACATTTTAGGTTTCGCTTGATCTCCTCCACAAGTTGGTCAGAGAAATGAGGATACTGACCGATAAAATGAAAACAAGGATTCTTTTACAAGATTATATTCATAGAATCCAGTGAAATTTATCAGTGCCACAGTTGATTCGCAATTACACATTGTCAAGCATTTAAAAAAAACACATTTCATGAAAACGGATTATTAAGATTGCAAAGGATACTAGGCAGAAGACCTTAGTAATGTATATATAATCATCTTAGTGACACATCCAAAATGAGAAGGAGGATAAAGAGAGCTTGCCTGTGATAGAATGCACAGCATTGATTCAAACTGATTTCGAGCAACTGAATCCCCAACGAAGGCCACTGTTTTATCCCTCATCAACTCCAAAAATTTCCGGCCATCAAATAAGGGAAGGTCACAATCGTCCGGCTTCCATCTCCAGTTCTCGTACTCTTTATCAGGTCTCCCATTCCCCTGACAATTCTGCATCTGCGTAATGAACATGCATGTGTTGTTTGTATATAATGGTCCAGCAGGATGATAGATCCATTTTCCCTTTAATAAGTCACAACTCCCTGCCAAACATAGTCCAAAATAAATATCAATGTATCTTCTTACCTCTCGAAGTCAATGGAACATCTACTAAGCATTGCAATTGAAATAACAAGAAAAAGCACTAATTTTGCAAAAATGATCACTTTATCTCAAAATACAGTAGAATATCAGCTGTTGCAAGAATTAGAATTTGGACAATTACAAATCGAAAAGTATTAGGGCATTACCTCACACTTGCCAACAGCTAGTATAGAACAAAGTCAGAGACATGTTAGCATGAACAATATCAATCTTTTTCCTCATATGCAATTTTATGACCAAGTCATAAGTCATAAATAGTGTGCTAAATTTGGATTTCTAAATTACCATATAATACCCTGAAGAAGTTCATGCACAATGAATGTTCAAAGCATCAATTCTATAGTTGACACCCACAACACATAAACATTGCTTCTAATTAAATAACTCCCCTGAAACTCATTCAAAGATTTCAAGGCTGTATAACAATGAAAAATATGGCAACTTAAATTTTAGTACTCCAAGCTTCTATATCTTTGAAATTTACATACAGACTTGTGGATGTACCCCAAAAATGTTTAGTTTTTCACAAGTAATTCATCATTTATCACAATGCATTCTCACTAGATGAAGCAAGTTGGTAAAGAATACTGAATCAAATGTAAAAGCATTTACCTGAATCAACCTTCTGAATGTCACCCACAGGAGAAAGGTTCAATGTTAGATTTGAAGAAGCTGCCAAGTTCTCATCAGTATCATTTGAAATGACAGAACTCCCAGAAAACATAGAACTCTTTTCCTTTCTTGGCTCTTGCATCTCATTAGAAGAAGTAGACCTGTTTTCCTTGATCTGTTCTTGAATCTCATTAGAAGGCATAGAACTCCGCTCCTTGCTCTGTTGTTGGATCTCATTAGAAGACACTGAGCTCTTTGAATCACCCTTTTCTTGCATCTCCTTTGAAGAAATAGGTTTTACAGTAACCTCATCTTGCCCTAGATCCGAAGACAATATTTGAACTTGTCTGGATGCATTCCACTCCTTGGAACCAGAAGTACTCTGCTTAATGAATATATCTTCTTTAATATCCTTCAAAGGCTCATTCGCAGGCTTCCGCCATTGATACACAGGAGAAGAAATCAAAAGCTGAGATAAAACGAAGAGCATCAGACCAAAAGCTCCAACCATGACAATAATGGCAGGAGCAGTACGTGCGAGGGCGAATGCACTGAAAAGACTCTTCTTTGAAGCCATTGTCATCTTCACAAACAACTCTAGAGCTTTGAATCAGACCTCAATGCATTCAAGTCCCTTCATTTCTTGCCCATTTCGATCTTGAACCTCCATTTCTCAACCTAAATACCAAACCACACATTGATCAACATGTTCTTCTCCGATCCAAGCTCATAATCAATAAATTCTCCGCAAAATCACCAAATTATATCAACAAAAAAAAAAAATCTAACAACACAAAACCGACACCGAATCCTCAGATGCTGACCTTGAACTTCATCAAAATCCAAGACGAAACAAAACACTCACATCCACATGAAAAAAAAAAACCAAATTAAAACAAAAAAGGCAAGAAAATCCCTAAAGCTACCAACTTTAGATCAAGAAAGCAGACAACATCCCCAAATCCACTCCCTTTCCAAAAACCCCAAAATTTAAACAAAATTCAGACAAACAAAGCAAGAAATCTCCAAAACGCTTCACAACTCCCTCAAAACTCAAATAGCCCCACTAAAAGAACTCAAATTTCCCAAACTAATCAAAGAAAAAGGAATCAAAACGCACAGAAACAAGAGACCAATCGATCAAGATAAAGCCAGACCTTCACTGATCAAACCAATTAACTATTTTTTTCCCCCATCAAACTAAACCAAAAAAACTAAGAATCCTAATAATGTCCACCGGCCCGAAAAGCACGCAGCGCTATTGGACGAACCCAAATGAAAAGACCATTTTAACCTCCATTCAGTAAGTAAATAAGTTTAAAAATTAGGGGTATTTTGGACTTTTTCCATGTAGAATACCTAATTTTGTGGCACTACCAAATGAAAAGATTTGAAAGCGGTTCTTTTGATGGCCATTTTGGGGGTTGTGACAAACAGGAAATATGGGCCGTTGATTATCTTTGTCGGACTCATATCAACCGTTCATCTTGAGATCAGAGCTTTCATATGATGGCTGTTTTTTTATCTTCACTTCAGATAAAGACGTATAAAAATATATTTAATTATTTTCCCAATTTAAATAAATAAATAAATATATAAATATATATATTAATTAGTGTGACCATCTACTAATTAATTAAATGTGTCTGTTTGCGAAAATAATAAACTAACTATTACTAGAAAAAAAATAAAAATAAAAATAACAACAACGTATAATGAACAAATAGTAAAATATTAAAAAAAAAACTATCAATTTGAGTATTTTCATAAGATCATTTTCTTTTTTAGCATGTTACTTCTCATAATTTTTAACATAAAGTAGTTGATGTTGACAGGATTGACTCTCAATTTTTTATACGGAAACATATTTTTTTTAACAGGAAAGTCATATTTTAAGCGGAAACTCTTAATATTAAATGAAAAAATAAAATATATTAAGTGAACTTATGTGGTTACATGTAAACGCACAAATGTTAAACGAAAACTATAAATATTAAGCAGAGAATATGTTATAAGATAGAATAAATTGACAGAGTAGGCTGTAGTGACGGAAAGAGAAGTGTACTGAAAAAAAGTGGTAGATAGTCTGCTTGCAATGTTTTGAAATGATTTATAATTCATTTTCCTAAAAACAATGAATATAAATTAATGTAAAAAAAAACATATTCATGTAAAACCATTATAATTTTATTATATTAAAAATTAAGTATAATAGTAACATTTTTATTAAAAATATTTTTATTATAAAATATATTTAAATATATTATTAGGTTGATTACAAATTAAATTAACTTGAATTCAATTAAATCTTGCCGGATCCCTCTACTACTATCATAAATTCCAAAAAAAAATAATTATAATTTAAAAAATTACATAAATTTTTCATTTCATATCGAATAAATTTAGAGTCACAAGCTCTTCCAGTGGATGTGATGAAAGGCCCCTTTGAGAAAGATACAAAGTGATAATGCTCTTTATGTGGGTTGTTGGAAGTGGCTCATCCTCTGCAAGTTCATCCAAACATAATAACAGAAAAATTAGATTTATCTCCAAATTTTCTTATCATATAAAATGAATTTTTAATCACTATATACATATAAAATTCTTAATTGCTTCTTAGATAAATAATTACACATCATAGAATACACATTCATAGAAAAATACATCAATTTATTTGAATTTATTAATTTTTTGTTTATACCTACCTTTAAGGTATGCTATGCAAGAATTTAAACGTACATAATCTAACACATCTCGTGTAATGAAAATGAATAAATATTAAAAAAAATATAATATATATATATATATATAACTAGTCCATCATCTACATAGATTTTAATACTACGAACATTGACCGTGACTGTTGGATTCAAATCTAACTGTTTTCCTCATTGTATAAACATTGCTTATATTCAAATGATATGCAGTGTTACTATATTTATAAATAATAGTACAATGAAAAGTTGGATATACAATATTTTTTTATATGAACCGTTATATCATGATCGTCAATCAATCGCTTTGATTTTTACTGGACTTTCAAAAAAAAAAATCCAAACACACATGTTCCAACCCAATCGCACAGTTGATACTACTGTCCACCCAGTTTATCTCAATATCTCTTTTTTTGTTTCTCTCCCTTACTTTTCTTAATTTATGAATGTTTGCAAATTACATTTACTCATAGATTATGTTTACATATATATATATATATATATATATATATATAGAGAGAGAGAGAGAGAGAGAGAGAGAGAAATTTACACGAAATTATTCTTTAGCCAAAAGATTTATAGGTCAACGACATTGACTTACTACATAAGATATTAGTGAGGAGATTTAAAAGGTCCCAACTTTAAGTCCCATTAGATGTTGTATGTGATCATAAGTCCTTGGTTGTGAGTGCGGATTTGAAGCTTAAGCCTCATGTCACTGTATGAGGACACATGAGCTAGATGATTTAATTCACAATCTATGCGCATGTACCTGACTGTATATATGATTGTCGCATTTGTAATAATAATAATAATAATAATAAACACATTTCCTTAATCATATATTCATCTCCAGACATATATTGATCTTCTTCCATGCATTATGTGAGAAAAGTTTTAGATTTGATCAAACTAGAACCAATAAGCTTGAAAAATAAAATATTTATAATTAAAACTTTGGTTTATTTATCTCTCTCACATCATTAACTCTAATCAGACATGTTGAAACATAATTTAATCATAATAAAATCTTTGTAATTAAAACCCAATCGAGGAAACATTAATCTATGTTAATAATAATATGAATATTATTTTATTACTAAAACGTTGTTGATAAGGATTCATTGGACGGATTGGTATTCTCTAATTTCAACATTGTACCAAAGTTATTGATATAATTATTCTAAAATTTAAGTACACCTAATTTTTCCATTTATTAATTGAATTAATAAATGAAGAATTACAATGCAAGCGAGGATGTTGGCAAGCGAGAATGTTCAACCAAAAGCACATTATATGGAGGAGCGTGTGTTTAGAAAATTCAAAATTGGATCAGTGAAAGCATGGGAAATAAGAACAACCAATAAATAATATTTCATTGTAGTTTGACTATTTTATTTTTTTAAAGGTATTCTAAACTTATAAGTTTTTTAATATTTTAAAGGTCAAAAGTTAGAAACCCAATGATATTGACCCACCGCAAAAGGTATTGGTGTAGAGAATTTAAGTCTCATTGAATACTAATAGTAATAATTTTCAATTGTGACTACAGATTTTTAGTCCAAGTTTTGTGTCGACATGTTCCCAGATGAAGAGGCACGGATCGGATGGCTAATTCTCGACCTATGCCCATGGCCTCGGCGGTACTTATCAATATATATATATATATATTGAGGTCTTTCTAATTAAAATTTATATAGACTAAATTTAATTATAAAATATATGGTTGGATTGAGGTTTTTCATCTCAAGTTAGTTTGGATTATATATAATTTTTATGAATTAGTATAAACTTATTTTGATCTAAATCTAAGGTAATCTAAGGTATTAAAAAAATTATAAATAAAATTAAAGAAAATTTGAAGAACAAGCACACTTAAAATATAAAGCTTGAAAAAAGTTAATTTTATGATACCCATTTTTATTTTATTTTATTTTTTAAAAAGAAAAGCAATAAACGGATTACTCTAACTCTTCCAAACTCTTAATATATATATATATATACCTCAAATTATTTGTACTTTTAAAAAAAATTCTGTTTTTTAAATAATTTATTTTTAAAACTCAATTTATATAAAATTATTAAATTATTTCTAATTTTGCCCATTTACAACCCATTAGTGAACTGTTGGGCGGAGAGCTTTTGATTGGACACAAGGAGGTGCCCTTTAGTGATAGATATATTTTTGATATTATAAAAAATATTAAAATAAATGATTAGAAGTTATGAAAAAATATTTAACGACTAATTAAAGAAGTTATAAGTGGTCATTTACACAATAGCCAAATAATTAAAGATATTTTATTCCAATTGATCGATTTACCTATTTTATAAAAAATTATAAAATTGATGATTATTAACTTATACAAATTTAAACATGAACGAATCA
>NC_052474.1:20052559-20112204 GCF_009730915.1 Dioscorea cayenensis subsp. rotundata
AAATATTAAAATAAAAGGGCCCTAATTGAAAAAGAGAAGAAGAGGGTGACATTAATGATAGCTACTGCTCTGCCATTGAAATCTTGCCGATCATGGTGAAGTTCTCTTCTGTTGAAGTGCTTAGAATCAATCTTTCCTTACTGCAAATAGGATTATATACATATATATATATATATATATATATATATATATATATATATATATTTGATGGGAGAAAGCAAATGTGATGTTGATGCAAGTTAACATTCACATTATTAAAGTTGTGAGTTTTTTAAGATGTGCTAATGTAGGTCATTGTTTTTTAAAAGAACCCAAATAGGGCTATTTATTAAAAATGAAAAAGGAATGAAAACTGACAAAGCACAAAGCAGCAACTACAACAAAACACAATAAACATACAAGAAAAAGAAGAAAAACAAAAGTCACTAAAAGCAAAATCCATCATTAATAAAGTCCTTCATAAGCCAGCGGGGAGGTCACTATAGGATTGAAAAAAGATTGATTCTATGTTGCCAAGCGCCGTGCACAACAAGCTTGAAAGCTAGTGCCATCCAATTTTTGGAGATAGTGTGTATGTGAGGACAATTTAGCATTTCCAGAAGAGATTGAATGTGTAAAATTTGCTATTTTTGACACCAACAGACAGTTGAATCAACATTGCTAATGATCTCCTGGAGGGCAACATTGACAATGAGATGTGATGAATGTTTGTTTGGAGGTCCGGTGCAACTTGAAGAGCAATGTTCATGGCTATGAGGTCATCAGTGAAGTTTGTATTTGTGGGGAATGGGGCACAACCTGCAAGCAATATAGCATAGTTAGCATTAGCCAAGAAAAAACCAACTGAACTTACTGGTTTGTGGGGACTTTGATTCATATAGATAAATATGAAATTGTTAGCAGCTTTAGAGAAGTTGTTGAGGATCAGTTTTCTACCGAATAGATTCGAATTTTGCATGGCAAACTCATTGGCATGAGCAATGGCTCTGCAAATGATGGCATTGTAGTTAGGTTGAATGTCTTTGAAAATCGCATCACAACGAGTTCCAGATGAACCAGGCCCCTGCAGAAATAGCTGAGATAATATACTTTAAATAAGAAGGATAAAAAAGCCAAGAGCCAGAGCAAAACTTTGATACTTAGATGTCTCCAGACTAATTGAGTTTTCGGGCACTGATTAAATAAATGATCAATACTTTTTTTGGTAAGGCCACACAGAATGCAAGGGTTATCAGGGCCCAAGTTTAACTTATAGAGGTAGTCAGTAGTTGGAAGTTTGCCTTGAAAAACCATCCAAATAAAGTGCTTCACCCTAGGAGTAACGTTCATTTTCCAAATTTTCTTCCAGCATTTCCAAGACTCAAATTTAGTCAAATTATAGTTCAAGTGATGATAAACTATTGTATTAAGTCTGTGACAACGAGTGTTAGGCCCCCAAACCCAGAAATTATTGTCAAGATTGCCAATGCTGCCTAGGTTGTTTATATTTGGATCATAATTTATGCCAAACAGGAGAACCATCTTATTGACATCCCAACTATTGTTATTAATCAACTCAGACATGTTAATTTGATCAAGATCCACTGTCATGTTGAGATATGTAGGCTTATAAGCAATTGGAATGTCAAAACACCAAGGGTCTTATAAAAATGATGTTTGAATTGGATTGACAGTATTGATCATGAGAAACTGTTTTAAGAGATAAGATGAATTGCAAAGACCCTGGAAAAACCAAGAACACTTAGAAGGCATAGGATCTCTCCAGAAATTTATTCTCCCATACTTGTCATAGAGGATATCGACCCAAAATTCATCCCCATGATTAAGGTATTTGAGAATATTTATAAAATGAGGGAATGTTTAGCTAAAGCAATGTTTCTAACACCAAGCCCCCTCTCAATCTTACTTTCTGTAATATTCCTCCATGCAACATAGTGGATGCCCTTTCCATTGCTATGTTTGGCCCAAAAGAAGTTCCTCAAAACCCTAGTGATATCAGAAAGAATGGTTTCAGGAATAAGATACACTGAAAAGGTGTACGTTGGGATAAACAGAAGGGAAGAATTTATTAGAACAGTTTTGGCTGCAGGAGAAAGCTTAAAGTTTTCCCATCTGTGATAGGTATGAGAAATTCTATCAAACATGGGTTTAAAGGAGGCGACCGCCAGCCTTTTAGGAGAGACCAAAATACCTAAGTAAATGAAAGGAGGCAGGCTTGAGTTTAATAATGGAGCATATCCTTTTCGAAACGTGCTTATTAAACCAAGAGGGAAAAAAGATTTGAGACTTAGAGAGGTTAGGATGTTGGCCAGTTAAACTAGAATAAATGGAGAGGCAAAGGTTGATGTTCCTAGCTACAGCTCTAGATGCATGCGTAATCAGAACAAGATCATCCACGTACATTAGATGATTGAAATTGCTTCTCAGGTGATGATTGAAACCAGGAATCTTGCCACAATATAGGCCATATTTAAGCATTTAGGTCAAGACTTGGGAAACTATAATGAAGAGATAGGAAGAGAGGGGGTTACCCTGTCGTTCCCCTCTACTAGAACTAATTAAACCAAGGAGAAGGGGTTCCGTTAATGAGAAGAGAGAAAGAAGTAGAATTAAGGCAAGTTGAAATCTAGGAAATCCAAGTGGCGAGGAACTTTATTTTAGCTAAGACAGCAAGAATTGCACTCCAGTTTAATGTGTCATATGCCTTTTCAACGTCTAGCTTAATTAACATCCTAGAGGGGCCATTGATGTCATGCTCTAGCGAATACATAATCTCTTGGACTGAAATAATGTTATCAAACGAACAGCGACCAGGGATAAAGCCGGCTTGTTCTCAATCTATGAGACGGGGAAGAACAAGCTTCAGCCGATTCACCAAAATTTTAGAAATTACTTTAAAACAAACTTTGCAAAGCGAGATAGGGCGATAGCCAGTACCCACCTTAGGATTATCCTTTTAGGAATAAGGGTAATAAAGGTTTTCCCTAGGAAGAAGGCAGAACAAAGTTATCAAAAAAATGCCTAACCGCAACAGCCAGATGGTCACTAATGATTGGCCTAAAAGCACGATAAAACTCAACGTTAAAGCCATTGGGTCCAGGGGACTTACCTGTTGGGAGCTCAAGAATAACTTGATACACTTCCTCCCAAGTAACTTCACAAATTAACATATGACCTTCGAAGTCGGAGATTGTCGGTAGGTCGATAGGCAGGGTATCAAGGATGCTGTATTCCCGGTCCACTAGGGCTGTCCAAAGCTTGTTATATAAAGTATGAAAATCTTGAACGATGCCAGAACACTCGCAGAACATCTTCCCATCTTGATCAAAAGCTTGAGAAATAAAGTTATCATGAGAACGGCTGCAAGCAAGATTGTGGAAAAATTTAGAGTTTTTATCTCCATCGTTGACCCAAAGCAGACGAGCTCGTTGAGCCCACCTAATAGAGCACTGACGCTACTGAGCAGTGAGCTTAGCGTAGTGCTCTAGAAAGAGAGAATGAGAATCAGGAAACGGATCCAAGAGTTCAAGCTCTCAAATATCCATCTCAGTTTGAACTAAAGCAGAGACAATTGAGCTAAGCCTAGAGCGACTCCAAGCGTTTAAGTTGAACCGAGAGTGAGAAAAGGCTTGCATAGGATTGCCATGGGGAGAAAAACACCAAGCCTCATGAACCGCAGAATGACAACCCACGTAATCGAGCCAAAAGTTTTCAAAACGAAAAATCTTATGATTTTGAAAAGATTGTATGCAAACGAAGAGAAGAAGAGGGGAATGGTCAGAAAAAGCACAAGAGAGGTGTTTTAAATTATAAGATATGAAAAAAGAGTTCCATTCCACATTGACTAAACACCGATCCAATCTGGCCCACCGACGGGCAGACCCAGACTGATTGTTGCTCCAAGTGAATTGGGAACTTGAGTACTTAAGATCAAGCAAGTTATTACTTTCGACAAAATTCAGAAATGACCTAGCTTTACGAATGTAAGAAGAAAAAAAGCCAACTCTGCGCTCATGCCGAGCGAGAATAGCGTCAAAGTTCCCTAAAATAAGCCAAGGGAGGTGTAAAGTAGTGATTTTAGACAACTCATGCCATAAACAACACTGGTTGTGCAGATGATAAGAGTTATAAATCACAGAAATAATGAATTTTTTTGAACAAAGGAAGAGATCACAATGTGAAAGATCCTTGCGAGAGGCAACAATTGGGGTGACATATCCAATAGATTTATTCCAAAGCACAATGATTCCTCCAAAATACCCATCTGCCAAGATCGAGGCCCAATCCTAATTTTGAGGGATCTTGTTGCAAAAACGCTCAACACGTCCCAAGTTTGCCTTGGTTTCAAAGAGATAGACAATAAAGGGATTGTGAGTCCGGATTAAATGAAAGACACGAGCAGAAGTATCTCGCGAAGAGATACCTCTATAATTCCAGCATACTATTTTGGCAGAAATCATGAAAACTATAAAAAAAAAAAAGGAAAGGGGACTTCTTGATGTGGAAGAAAGATAGAACCATCAACTGAAAGGGGAAACTCCTAGTAGAGGCAGGAGCTTCCTTCCTCAAGTCTTCCCTTCTTATGGGAAGAGATCACAGGGTGAGAACCTTTTTCTTACTAAAGTCTCTCGTCTCGCTTCTTCTTGGAACTGGTCAAGCGTCACTGAATTGTCCGGACCTTCCTTATCTAAAAGGATGTCATCATCCTTCTCCGACAGACCCTCTTCCTGATTGTTATCTTCATCCATACCTTCTTCTTCCAATGCGGCAGAGACACTGTCCACCACCGTTGAGCGTAGGTCTCTAGCTTCACTGGGGAGAGGAGGAGGAGCAAATACTAAGGGCGAATGAAGAATGGGAGGTGGGGAGTTTGATCGATTGAAAATGGGTGATTTGCCTTTTCCTGGAGAGCTGTGAAGAGTGATGGTGGGATTGGAGGATTCGTGCGGTCGCGTGAGCGAGGGGGCAACCACGCCTCCTTTTCCTTTTTCAATGGTCAGATTTGGAGGATTAGCGTCCTTGATATTTTCCATCATGTCACATGCGGGAAGGCCCATGCACGAGTCACATAATAGGCACGTGTGTCCCACCTCGACCTTGAGCTCTATCTCACTGGCGTAAGACCAAGAGCTATGGGCCAAACTCCGTCTCCGGTGGTGAATTATGTATATCCATTGTACTTTTCGGCATCAGAGGATCCGGGTGAGGCTCTGCAACAAGATCAGTTTGATTAACGATGCTTGGATTTGGACGAGGACTAACCGCCTACTCTCATTTCTCATAAGAGGGTGGAAAATACCTCCATCCTCAGACACCACTTTCTGAGGGTAATTGTTGTTGCCATGCCCAACCATTCCATAAGTGTAACAAAAGGTTGGTAAACATACGTATATCACCACAACAAAGACACAGTGCAAGTCATCACTGATCCAGAACCCTTTGTTAAGGGGTTTAGACAGATCTATCTCTATGCAAACACATGCATACTTGGTTCTAATTAGGAAGGTTGTGAGTTCATCAATCCTAAGGAGAGTTCCCAGATGGCTAGAGATGGTTTCAAGAGTTTCACCTCCCCAGAACTCAACTGGTAAATTATGGAACTAGACCCAGATTGCAGTTATGGTTAGTTTGTCGAACGTTGGTTCAAAGTACGGTTTTCAGGGAGATAGCTACAGTATTATGCCGTTTATAGACCAAGGTCCCTCCTCCAGGAGTCGTTGCATGACCGTATGATTCATACATTAGATCAAGAGGAAGCCGTTAGGAAGATCGGAGATGAAAACTTCCCCGATGCCTTCCTATTTGTAGATTAGAGCAGCTTTGACTTGATCGAACGGGGGAGGCTTCCCGAAGAGCTTTCCATAAAGGGTGAACTGGAATTTCATGCGGGCTCTTGCCATAGCTTCATCATCTATGTAGATAAAATTGGTGGTAGAGTCCTTCATCTTGTTTAAGATGATGAGGTTGTGTAGCGGAGAGCTATTCATATTCTGGTTGCTCACTGAGGCCACCTGAGCCCATGACAACCGAGGAGGCTGGCGATTCTGCGGTTCGAAAGGTTGTTGCATATTTGTTTGAATGTTCTTTTTCATGTTCACATTTACAACATATTCAATTGTTCTTGGTTCCTATATGTTTCCTTGTTGCTCATTATCATCTTTGTATTTTAAAATGTTTAATATAACTGTCACTTAATATATAATCTAACTATCTAAGATGTATAATTATTTTATTTATTTTCCACCGACCAACATCATCAGGATAATGAATGGTATGTAGCTTATCAAGCTGTTTAAATTTTGTCTTGTTGCTTTAAAAACCATATGGATTAAAAATAGATTAGATATGTGAAGTTGTTGTCATATTACACATTATAAAAATATATAAATAAAATGAATTATACACAACCTACAATAAGTACATTGCACATTCTAAACACAGTTTTTTTTTTAAATGACAAATTTTGTCAAAAGAACAGACATATACAGTTGTGCATCAGTTATAATGGCTAACAATTTTTCAAAAATAAAAACCCTTTATCATGCAATCCTGAAAGAAAAAAACAACAATGTTTTTTCCATAAAAGGCCCACACTAAGATCATTTAAAATAAACATATGTTTTGAATTATATACTAATTGATAAATCATTATCACTTTTTACAATAAAATAAAAATAAAATAAAATATGACATCATATTAAATATTTTAAAAATAAATAAATATTTAAATAGTAAAAAACACATAGGGCAAAAATCATTCTTATTTTTTAAAAAACAAAACCTATAAAAAAATTGTAACAATTTTTTAAAAATTAAGTGGGATTTCATCCTCTCCCCAATCTGAGGTCCAGAGTTCACATGTCCCCCCAAACTCAAAAATTGAGATCTACTAACCATGAATTAATCCACTGGTAACTACCCGTATTTGTGATTGAGAGGTCTCGGGTCCAAGTCTCTAATTATAATTCACTTTCTGAGTCTTTTGTGAGGTGTCTGTGTGATGAAATCTTTTGTTCTCCCCTCCAAGATTATATGACGGAGAGTTTATTTTTAAGAAATCAATTAAGCCATCATAACTGGTGCACTTGCATACTCGTTTGTCCTTTTATTTTATTGTTTGTCAAACTTTATCAATTTATTTATTTATTTTTTTAAGAGTTCATGATTCCTCTATAGTTATAAAATTAAATAAATTAATTAAAAACTAGTGTTATATATTTGATGTAACTGAGATCTCATAAAGGCTATAAATGGTGGGACAAAGATACAGGTGGCAGTGAGAAATAAATCTTGCTCTCAAAAATATAAAGATTTTGGTCTTTGAAATTCCAAAAACAGACTGGAAGTAAATTATTAGTGACATGTATCACATGCAAGGGTGGTCCTCCATTCCCCATCGCCAACCATTCAAAGAAGCTATGGACCATCCATGCATGATAGACCAACAAAATTAAGACACATTCATTTCAAAATTTCTACTCAAATTAACACATTGTACATCATCATCATCATCATATGATAATATCATAAGAAAACTAAATCAAAGAAGAAGAACAACTAACAAGAGACTCAGAAGATTGAGAAAAACTACTACAACCTGCTGCTATTCTTGTACTCTCACTAACCTCCATCACTGAACTCTTGAACTCAAACCTTATCTCCTTCATCATTGCAACAACATCCTTCATCTCCGGTCGGTCTTGCGGTGATGGATTTACGCATAAAAGCGCAATGCCTAACACTTGCAGCATCTCTTGTATCTCCATATCATTTTGGTTTTTTCTCAAACACTCTTCGAATAATTCAACAGCCTCATTGACACCTTTTCTCACCTCCTTCCTTACCAATTCTACAATGTGCCCTCCTCCCAGTATCCTTTCATCGGTCGGCTGAAGCCCTGTTAGTATCTCCAACAACACGATACCGTAACTATACACATCGCTCTTCTCCGTGATCCTTAAACTGTAACTGTATTCTACATATATATATATATAACACATTGATAATTATGGTCTATGTGAGAACAGAGATATATTAAAATGCCAAATATATTTCAACAATCAAGACTCTTACCGGGAGCAATGTAACCGAAAGAACCGGCGACAATGCTGTTGAATCTCGCTTGCTGTGAATGCTGATTGAGTGGTTTTGCTAGGCCGAAATCAGCGATGCATGCTTCGAGTTGTTGGCTGATCAAAATGTTGTTTGATTTGATGTCGCGGTGAATTATCGGTGGATTGCATCCGTGGTGGAGATATGCTATGCCTTGTGCTGCTCCCAATGCAATCTTGTATCTTGAATCCCAATCTATAAACACTTTGCTATGATGAAGCAAATCATTCAGACTTCCATTGCTCATGTAGTCATAGATTAGCAATTTAGCATTGTTGTTTCTCTTTGAGCAGCAGCCAAGAAGTCTTATAATGTTCTTATGTCTGATTGAACTGAGAATCTTCACTTCGGCATTGAAGAAATCTCTCTCTGAAAACTGGCCTTGTTTGTGATCACTCCGTAACTTTTTTACAGCTATGGTTGGACCGGTCCTCGTTTCGACTCGATAAACAAGTCCAGAAGAGCCTTTTCCAATAACATTAGAATCAACTAATCCATCAACAACTTCTCCTGCAGAGAATGCTAGTTTCTGAAATGGAGTCAATTCCCATTCCCATAATCCATCCTCGTCTCCGTTCATATTCTTCGAGGAAGCAATAATTCTTCGTGATCGAATTCTTAGCAATGTGGCTATTGTTGCAAACAATGTAACTAAAATTATACTGAACACGAGGCCAAATATAAGTTTTCTTGAAGGATGATGACTTGCAGTAATCTTGTTTCTTCCGTGGAAGCACTTGCATAGTTCCTGATTACCATAGAAAGCGGAATCCGGTAGCTGATGGAAGAGCGTCGTGTCAGGGAGAACACCGGAGAAGTTATTGAATGAAACATCAAGTGAAATGAGATCATCGAGCTCCCCGAGCAGGGACAATGATCCTGTGAGCATGTTGTGAGAGAGATCTAGACTTCCGAGCTTCGATAGATTGCGAAATCCTGCAGGTAAAGGGCCTAAAAGATAGTTCCAGCTCAAGTTCAGCAGAATGTCTAATCCTAGGAGATTACTAATCTCATCAGGAATTGGACCAGTGATTCTATTGCTACTCATATCAAGAGATTGCAAATCAGTGCAAAGGGCAATGGATTTGGGTATCATGCCAGTGATGTAGTTTCCATTCAGAGCCAACTTGTTAAGGCTTTTGAGCTTCCCTAAAGCCTCAGGGACTGAACCAGAGAGCCTGTTTCTTGAAAGATCAAGCACATTGAGATGAACTAGTGATTCAAATGAGTTTGGAATCACTCCGTGAATCCTATTCTCATGCAAATCAACCATTTCTAGTTCAATGCATCTCCCTATCTCTTCCGGTATTTCTCCAGTAAGCTTGTTTTCTGACAACTCCAAGAAGGTTAAGCTCTGCAGAAATCCAATCTCTTTTGGTATCTCCCCGGAAAACTGATTGAAGCCTAGACGAAGCCTTGATAAACCGGTGCAGTTACCGATATCCTTCGAGAGCTCACCTGAGAAATCATTGGAGATTAGCATGAGCTTGTTGAGTGTAATTATGTTGAACAGAGAACTTGGAAGTGAACCAGTGAGGAAATTGTAGGAAAGGTCCATTGATTGGAGCTTTTCACAGTTGCCAATCTCAAATGGCAGGCTACCATGGAGCTCATTCTGCCAAGCAAAGAACTGAGTTAGTTGCCTCAATTCTCCAATACTCCTCGGAATTTCACCGGAGATCCTGTTGTTATCCAACTCTAATTGCCTCAAACTAGTCAAGTTTCCAATGAAAGCCGGAATTTGACCGGAGATGTTGTTGTATGAAAGCAAAAACACTTGTAACTTTGCTAAGCTTGAGAATGAGGATGGAATCTCACCTGTTAGAGAATTCAGAGAAAAATCCATCACTTGTAATGCTGTGCAGTTACCTAGTGATTCCGGCATGCTGCCGAAGAGCTCATTCCTCCATAACAACAGCTTCTTGAGGTTTCTCAGCCTGCCTAACTCCCCTGGAATCTCGCCGGAGATTCGGTTTTGGTAAAGGAAAAGATTCTCAAGAGAAGAACAATTGGAGATTTCTGCTGGAATCAATCCTGACAGATTCGTTGTGTAAATTGAAAGTGTCTTTAGATTCTTGAGTTTGCCAAATTCAGGTGGAATCTGTCCTGAAACTGAAGTATCTGCAAGTCCAAGGAATTCTAGTTCTCGACAGTCTGATATTTCTGCGGGAATGTCTCCAAATATACCGGCATTGCCACCGATACGAAAAGTTAACAGATTAGACAACATGCCTAGCTGCAATGGAATTCTGCCAAAAAGCCGGTTATCGACAAGTTCGATCTCTCTGAGCTGAGAACAATTGCCTAATTGTGCAGGCACTGGTCCATGCAACAAATTGGAATTCAAATACAAGAAGTGTAATCTTGAGAGTGTTCCAAGCTGCGGAGGGATAGTTCCAGTGAGTGCATTGAAGCTGAGATCAAGTGTGACAAGTGAAGTCAGGTTCAATATCGATGTTGGGATTTCTCCGGTGATATTGCACTTGTAGAGGACTAGTGTGGTAAGTGAAGTGAGGGAGAGGAATTGGATCGGGAATGTGGTAGGAATGCTGATGGATTTGATTCTGATTTCTGCAACTGAGTTTTGTGAAGAACATGTGATGTATGACCAGTTGCATGGATTTTGGTGCTGTGGATTCCATGAAGAGAATTGAGATGAATTGAAGGTTGAAAGCCATGAATGAAGTGAAAGGCCTTCAGAATTCAATGCAAAGGATGGAAGAGAAAAGAAAAAGGTTGATAGGATTGAGATAATGAGAAGAATTTTTTGATTGCTTTGCATGGTGAACAAGAAGAGAAAAGAAAAGGTGAAGGAAAAGGAGTGTAATAATCTATCTATACAACAAAAATGGTTGGTTCTATCTATTTCAGAAAAAATATATATATATATATATATATAATTTGTTTTAAGGATTTTTGGGGAATTTAGAAATGGAGAAGGAAATGAGGAGTTAATTAAAGAGAGTTTGTCTGATGCTTTTGGAGGTTTGCAAGGGAGAGAATAAGGAGAGTTTGGTGATGGTGTTGTTTTGTTTAGCATGGTCACCACAATGAGTTTGATGTGCTAACTCCTCCTCTTTCTTCTTCTTCTATGGAAGCTGCTTACTGTTATTTCATTTTCCACCTTGAGTGATCATGGAGAAGAGGATGAGATAAGACAACAACATACAGAGTTGTCTATTTTCAATATATATATATAAGAATAGTTATATTATACAATTTAAATAACGAAGTTATTAAAGATATGTTCCCCAAAAGTTAATATCATTATAATTATTGACAACATAGTTCACCATTTATAAAGGCATTTTATTCACTTCCCATACTACTTTAATATGCCTATCTTCCTTGACGTCATGCTTGTACATTGATAATTGATAAAAAAAAGAATTATCATCCTTTTAATATGAGGATGGTTCTTTCATATATATATATATATATAAACCAGTTGACTTATAAAAAAAAAAAGCATGAAAAGTACACTATAGGATACATCATAATAGAGGTAAGTCCATCAGAAGTGACACAACTAAACAAATACAATATAGTGACAATAAAAGAAAATGACAAGCAACTCTAGATGGGATATATAACGACTCACTAAGGACCCCATATATCTCTGGATTAACTAGCCAAAGTTTGATGTAGTACCCTCGCCTATGCCGCTCAAATCACCCGTATATAACTCTAAAAACTCAAGACTTCTCTTGATAATTCTTATTAATTCATTCGGTTTCAATCTTTTTTGTTCATGATTTGAAGACGGTCATAGAATAAACAAATAAGCAATCTTAATTATAAGATAAGCCAGAGAAAGTGCTTTTGAGTTAAAAATCCATGCATTCCTCTCTACCCAAATATTTAGATAATAGGCTTGGCCATTATGTCCCATATTTCTTTTTGCTAAGTCTTTGAGTTGAGACCTCAACGGCTCCCTTTAAACTATTTCTGATGTAACCATATGAGAAAGGGATATATCCATATTAGATTTACTATATATGTTCATGAATATTAATGGATAAAGTTTAGTTTTTGAGCACCATATGAAGTAATGAACAATAATAGCTAAAAAAAAATCAAAGAAGATGCTAATTGATGGAGGGATTTTACCAGATTGCTCTACTGATCAGGATTTTACCAGACTACTTCCAATTCTGAGGATTTTACCTGCACTACTAATCAAGAGGACTTAAACAATTGGCCATTAGAAAAAAATGGAACCTTCTCCATTAAGTCCTTCTACAAGATGCTAATTGATGGAGGGACCCGACATCCGCTCTACCATTAATTCTGAAAAATTCATTGTCAAGAAAAATTACGCTTTTCTGTTAGTTAGTTTGGGAAGACAAAATTCTCACTCTCAAATCTCTTCAAAAAAGCTTGCAACTAATACGGAACAGACACATGCGTTCTCTGCCACAAAGCTTCAGAAAATGTGGAACACTTATTTGTTAGCTGTGAATCCACGGACCGCATTTGGAATTTCTTCTTTTATACCTTCGGCTCACATGCGATTCTTCCTCCGATTTCTAAACTATGGACCTCTTGGTTACCATCCTTAAATTCTAGAAATCAAACTTTGTAAGACGTCAGTGCGAGAGCCATTATCTGGCATACTTGGCTAGAGTGAAATAACCGCATTTTTCATTCGACTATTTCACCTCTTTATTCTGTCATTTTTAAAGTTGCTAACACCTCCTTTCTTGGTTTTCCACAGATACTCACGCTCATCAACAATCTTTCTCTAAAGCCTCACAAAGGATAAAGCGTGCTATCAACTTCATGAGCGCAAGAGCCGCAGATCTTCCTGGCAAATCAGAGCACAACATGGATCAGGAATAGTCCCCTCCTCCTCGCAGCTTAGGCAGGCCTGTGTCTCCAGCTGGTTGACTTCGCCATTCTCATTGTCTCGTCTTTAGTTTCTTAGTTGCTCTTTGTTTTCCACTTGTCTCCCTCACCTCTGGTGAGGGTTATTTGTTTCAGTGTGTGCATATTCTTTTTTTTAATGCTTTTGTTGGATGTTTCGTTTTTGCTTTCTTTTTCAATAAATCAGTGGTTTATCCACTTTTATTAAAAACAAAAAAAACAAAAAACAAACAATAGCATAAAAATTTACATGAAAAACCCAATATATATAAAAAAAAAATTCACTAATAGAGGAGGAGAAATTCCGTTATATTAAATTGAGTATAACGGTGGTAGCCCACACTTTGCGAAAGTTACTCTCTCACTAAATAAAATTCTAACAAAAATATTTAACTAGACCTTAAATTTTATGAGTCTAATTCTAAGTTTAAATTTGATCCCTGCCATATATATATATATAATTAAAAAAATTACATAAATTTTATTAAAAAAAAGTTTCATAAATTTTGCTGTTAGTTTTTTTATTATTATTAGATCAAAAACAATTCGCATCACAAACTTTAACAAATATGATGATCTATCTTTTTGCCCCATTCATGCATCCAATCCCTTGTCCAAAAGACAAAGATCCTGAGATGGTGGCAATGGCCCCTGAGAAGAAGGGAGGGTAGGAGATTGCAGTCATAAAGATGAGCAAGCATGGTGAGGAATGGGAGAGGTTGAGGGGGCCATTCTAACATTATATTAGTGCTATCTGAGTGGATGTTTGTTGGAACCTTTTGCCTTTGAGTTGGACTATTCATTATTTATTTAGATTAATTAAAAACAGGGACCATTCTTGCATTGAATCCCACTCACATTTATGCTCCATATTCATCTTCATGTTCCTTGCTACCAATTCCATCCTATGCTTCTTTGTGTATATATATATATATATATATATATGTTAATTGAAACGGGCAAAAAATAATTTATTTAATTAGCATCCATATATGATCATGTTATAATAACAGAATATTAAACACTGTCTTCTCAAGCTGAGAGTTTTTTTTTTTACAAATATGACAAGTGTAATAATCGAGGTATGCGGCTTGTTGGTAAAAAGATTGAATTATATATCCGTTTCTACATCGAGACTTTTATAGCAACTTGTGCACAAGGGACCCCAACTGCCAATGCACAAGGAACACTTGCTCACATGAGAACGAATGTCTTATTAAGAATTTTTTATTAAAACAAATAATTTCTATAATTCATGTCTACATGTCTCTATATATATTATTGAAACGAATGTTTTATATTATTGAAAATTGTGTGTTGTGGCAGTCTATTGTAGTTTTCTCCTTTCTCTTTAATTAATGTGGTTTATCCACATTTAAAAAAAACAAAAAAAAATGGGGACAAGCATGAGTAGATTTCAAACCCTAAACTTGTAAGTAGAGAGAAAAAAATAAAATACCAAACTACCATATTACAGTAGTGGTATGTATATATATATATATATATTATTGTCTTTTATGTATAATTTAGGTTTAATACCCAAGTTAGTCCCTCTAAAATTCAAAATCGGCCCTTTTAGTCCCTCTATTACAATTTCAGCCCTTTTAGTCCTTTTATTTGTTTGATTTTGTAAATATTAGTCCGGGACCAACAGCGAGTTAGTTCTACTCGCTTTTGTTGGTCGACTTGGTTTTTATAATAAAAAAATATTAAAAAAATTATTAAAAAGTTAAAAATCATAAACGAGTGCGGATTCAAATTAATGGATCCGCATCCTTAACATTGAAAATAACATTTCCGTATCTTCTTTCTCCCGATCACCATCCTCCATCTCCATTACCGGCGAAACCCTCGACGAGAAGGAAGAGCCCGTTAAAAGCAATCATCAAGAGAGAGGGAGAGAGAGGAGAGAGAGAGAGAGAGAGGGAGAGAGAGGAGAGAGAGAGAGAGACCCCGTTGCCTACTGAAGCCTCTCGACGAGAAGGAAGATCCCATTAAAAGCAATCATCGAAAGAGCAAGTTTGTTGTTTTTTGTATCTTGTGTTAACTTTTCAATTTCTTGTTTAATAAACAACTACCTTGTAGTTCTTTTCATGAAAAAAAAAGAGCAAGAGAGAGCCCCTATATATATATAGATATATATATATATAGAGAGAGAGAGAGAGATGAGTCTCATTCTTTTATTCTCTCCACCTATGCTATATTTTACCTGGACTTGTTGTATTTTGGTTGTATTTAATACAACAATGTTGAAATCCAATGAAGCTTGGTTGTAGTTGTATGTTCAGATTTTGTTGTTATTATTTGGTTGTATTCAGTTAAATATCAATGGAATTCATGGATTTTTTTGCTGGATATATCATGTAACAACCATGATTAACAACTAAATTCATACTCATTAACAATCAATGTAAACAAAATAATAACTACACTCATTGTAAACAATCTTGACTTTAATATGGCCAATGGATGTTGAAAAAAGGTTTGTTGACGACTGCAGAAGGTTGAGGAAGATTCAATTTTGCTGGCCAGAAAATGGAGCACAATCATTCGTTCTCGTCAAGGATTTTGCCGGCATCAGGGGTGGAGGTTGGAATTTGGGAGAAAGAGGGAAGAGATTTGTTGTTTTGAGGGTGAGAGATGGGGGAAAGGGTTTTGTTATTTTGAGGGTAAGGGGTGAGGATCCGTTAATTTGGATCCGCATCCGAACAAAATTTTAACCTTTTTTTTTTAAGTTTTCATTTTTTTAATAAATTTTTAATAATTTTTTTATATTATAAAAAAAGCCAAGTCAACACTAATAAAAGCGGTAGAACTAATGAGTAGTTGCCCTCGGGACTAATATTTACAAAATCAAACAAATAAGAGGACTAAAAAGGGCTGAAATTGTAATATAGGGACTAAAAGGGCCAATTTTGAATTTTAGAGGGACTAACTTGGGTATTAAACCTATAATTTACTCTATTATTAATATTCTTACTTCTCTTTGAAGAGTGTAGGTGGTTTAACTAACAAGATGCCTATCTCCACTGGAATGAAAAGCCAATTTCAAAAATTAAATGAAACATTTGTTTTCAATATATGAATGCAATTGTTGTAACTTGTACTTGTGCTTCCTAATATGAAAAATGAAAAGTTAAGGATTGGTTATAGTCACTGTACAATGCTCACAAAAAAAAGGAAGCAAGGACAAATGCCACACAATTCAAACGTTTGGGCAAAACTTTAATAAAGCAAATAACTAATTTCAAAGTGTGGTTCAATTGATGGAAGCTTTAATTAATGTATCTCAATAAACATGTCATCTAAATTGTGGGTGAATTATGCATGGTCGAATTTCTTATATTATGGTACTTAACTAATTTTAAAGTGTGGTTCATTTGAGGGAATCTTAACAGTGGAGTATATATAGCAATTAATGTATTTCAATAATAAAGACAACTACAAAACAATCTAGTGGTAAGTCATTTAAATAGTGGGTGAGTTGTGCGGAGTCAAATTTCTCAAATTCTTTCACCATTTGTAGAATTATGGTTTTTTGAAATATCATTTTGAATGTAAGTGATAACTTGTACTACACATAACCAACGACCGAATGGTCTATTGGTATACAGGTCGCCGATAGAGCTCTTCACCGAGTGGTGAGAGTTCAATTCTCGGCTGAGGGCACATTTCTGGGAGATGTGAGTGGTAGTTATGTGCGGGTGGTTCCAGCTCCCATGTGTGCACAGGCCCCGCCCCCACTTGCTCCACCGAGGCTTGTGTATATCCCTGATATTTTAACAGGGCCTTTGGGTTGTTTGTTCCTCTTATAAAAAAAATATATATATATTGTATTACACATGTTACTTATAGATTTTGTAAAAAAAAACTCAATAATAATACAATTGAAAATAGGCTAAATAATTAGAAAAATAAAAGTGGAGATGCGGGGGATCGAACCCCGTGCCTCTCGCATGCAAAGCGAGCGCTCTACCATTTGAGCTACATCCCCAACTGTTACATTTTATAATAAAATTAATGTCATACTAAAAAAATAATATTTATTATTTTTTAATCATTGAGAAACGGATCCTTTTCAGCTGATTTATTTCATTGAAGCCTCTACCCCCACCCCACACATGCGACTTGTCCATCAACTAACATCCTTTATTTAAATACACATATATATATATATATATATAATTATCCACATCTCTCTCAATCTCTTCTGGTCTCCCAAACTCCTTTCAAACATGCAATCATAAATATCAGCACGCTCATCTTCAATCAATCTATACTCCATCCACCATACCACATTTATATACATTAATTAATTAATTTTTTTTTTCAACAATTTTTTTTAATATAAATAAAATTAATAATTAAAAAAAAAAGTTCCTTTCTCTTGCTCTCATGGGCCTCCACAGTTTGGGCTTATCCAGGCTAGCCACTAAATCTGAACCCCCATTGGGCCCACTTCATGCCGGCCCATGTGCAACCCAAATTAAATAAAGAAAAGCCCAATCCAACGGTCTCGATTTAATTCTAGTGCCACGTGTCTCAATCCGACGGCTAGAAAGGCGACCACGGATGACTCGAGGGGACGCGGAACATGCGGGAACACGCTGTCAGGGAGCTGTCTTCTTCTTTTCTTTCTCATCCGCTGTAAACCCAACCATACCTGGTAACTTGCAATGGTGTTAGTTACGTGCCACGTGTGCAACTGAGATGTGTATTTTGAACCCGAATCTTGATGTATATCGTGTCGTTATGAGAAGGAGAGTTTGAGAAGTTTGGGAGAATGAAAGGCGGTGGTGATCGTTTAAAGGGCTCTTTTTTGGAGCAGTGTTTCCTTTTTCTCTCCATCTTGCGAGCTCTCTCTCTCTGGGTTCAGTAATGGCGGAGGCTTGTTCTCTTCGTCTTTGCTAAAGGAGGTTGGAGAGGAAAGGGAAGGCAAAGGGGGTGGGGAATGTGGAAGCTTGGTTTGATGGTAATCCATTGGTTCTTTCTTCTTTTCTTCTATTTTTTCTTTCTTTTTTGGATTCTTTCAGAGATTTGATGATGGAGATCTTGCTTTTTTGGTTGGGTTTTTCTTGTTAAGAAGGAGGCTTTGTGTGTTTTTCTGATGGAAAGTTGTGATTTTTAGGGATGTGGAATGGTTTTTAGGTTGTGGTTTTGGTGAGAGTGAAGGTTTGCCTCTGTGTGTGTGTGTGTGTGTGTGTGTTTGTCGAGGATTTGATACCGTTTCCAGTTGTTCTTTCTTTGTGAGGTGGTTCTTGGTGGAAAATTTCAATCTTGAGGGTTGGGGCCGTGTCTTGGGTGTTGATGTCTCGGTATGTGTGGCATAATCTATGGGAAGTATGAGGTTTTTCATCGTTCCTCACTGATTTAGGGTTTGTTTATTTTTCGCCACAAGTTAGCATTTCTCTTTGTGTTTATGTGGAATTTAGTGATTCTTTGGGATTGTTTAAGGCATAGGCTTAAATTAATAGAAGCTTTATCTTTTCTTTTTCAATTCTTGCATTTCATCACTAAAGTGTTATCTTGCTTTACTTTTTGTGTTGCAGTGTGGAATTGTGCTGTTTATAGAAGGTCCTTTACTCAATTGAACGGATAAGTGAAGTTGTATATGCAACAGGAACTGCAATTCTTTTGGTTTTTGTAAGTTCTCATATTGGCAACGGAATTTCCATTTTAAGATGATTGCACCTAATCATGTTTGGTTTTTCTTTATCCCGAAGCATCACAGTAAGGGGATTATATGTCTATGCTTCCCACATTATTGATTTGCATTATTTTTATGGATACTGTACTTTCTATGCATCGAATGTATTGCAGGAAAGTTTGAAGGTTGATGACAGACTAGTTTGAGATCATACATTGGTGGTTTCTCAAAGTTGTGTGATCATGGGGGGTTCTGGTGTGGCTGAGTTGGTTAATGCGGCAACAAGTGAAAACCTGAAGGAAATGGACTGGACAAAGAGCATTGAAATTTGTGAACTTGTTGCTCGTGACCATGGGTATAATACTTATTGCATGCAACTAATTCTAATAGCAGATGGAGCGGCTACTTTTAGTTCCTTAGTTCTTTTCTTATTTTTGTCGTGCACATGCTATCACAAATGATTATGGTCTTGTTTTCAGTATACATTTTGTGACTCTCTTGAGAAAAATTCATATTTTGAACTCTACAGCCTTTTGGTTTTTGTGGTTCTTTCTTTGTTTGGTAATATGATTTTGGAATTTGTCGGGAACCTGTTATAAAAGGACGACAAAATAGATGGCTTACGACAAAAAGGAATTTTTGTTAAAGTTATGCAGTTTTGTACTGTTGCTTTTATTATATGCGCCGCAGGTATATATGATACTTTTCTTTACTCTGTGTTATTTGACCATTAACTCCTTGTTTTTGGATGATTAGGCTAGCCAAAGATGTCATAAAGTCGATAAAGAAACGACTGGGGAAGAAAAGCCCGAATACTCAGCTGTTCGCTGTTATGGTGAGTACCTTATTATTCTGTATATTTAGGTGTTGTTTTGGCATTTTAATTACTCAACTGTATGCTGCAGTAGGAACATTTACACCCTAGCTTGTTGCTTCATTTTTTTAGTCTCCATAAGCAATGTAAATTACAAATATCTCCATTTTTACATGGAATTATATATATATGAACTGATTTTAACTTCAAGATGTAACACCTATAGAGTACATACTATCTCCTGGCAAGACAATGAAACCTTTTCCAAGTTGTCCATTTAGAGTTGGAATGGTGGATATATTGTTCAGAGCCTCCAAGATATTCACTTTGGCATTTTATCCCCATGCTCTTTTAAGAGTTTTTTACAATTATCTTGATCCTTTAAATGTTATCCAACAACTGTTTATAAGCTTTGTTGTGGAAAAATTGTCAATTAGACTAAAGTTAAAGAGAATGGTCTGTTCTGTTTTTTTGTATTTATGAAAAGGTGTACATTATACACTATGACTTATTTTGAATTTTTTAATACTCTTCGAATGTGTCTAGTTAGATGTCAAATCTAAAGATGCCATCTAAATAACTGCTTGACTAAAATGTTTGTTTCATTTTGCAGTTATTAGAAATGCTAATGAACAACTGTGGGGAACATATTCATAAACAGGTGATAGATAACGGACTTCTTCCAATTTTAGTGAAGATAGTGAAGAAAAAGGTAAATCCTGCTTTTTATGGATTGTTGGCACAGATTATATTTGTCTGACGCAATGTCCTTTTTCATCACATATTTTATAGACAGATTTGAATTGCTTCCCTTCATTGTTACAGACTGATTTGCCTGTTCGTGAAAGAATATTTCTCCTTCTGGATGCCACTCAAACTGCCCTTGGTGGTGCTTCTGGAAAGTTTCCTCAATACTACACTGCATATTATGATCTGGTGGTATGTATTTACATCTATTACTTTCTACCATCCGTTGTCAACATAAAAATTTGTCCTTTACAGCCTATCATTAGTTTACTAGTTTCTATGGATTCCATTGTTTCTTCAAAAATAATGGATAAGGGAGTGATAATCATGAGTTTCTAAACTTACTCTAGAGTTAGCTTATAAGTGGGGCGTGAGAAATAAGCATTTTGATAGAATTTCAGGTAGGGAAAAAAAATGTTAACATCTATTGCTTACTAGAAAGGTGTAAAAGTGAATGGGGACCAAAGGATTTTGTTTTGGATTCAGACTATCATTTATCTCTACCTATAAGTTGGTTGTCTGCTATTTCCAGCATGCATTTGCCTTGTTTATTGTAGTGCTTTTCTATGATGGACATACTTATCAATGGAGTTAAATAGCATGAAGAAAACACCTATTTCTTTAGGTTTAATTGGATGATTCTAAATATTCATCTCATTTTTTAATTTCTTTGCCCATAGCATGCATGTTAATTAAATTTCTGAATACTTCTTCTCAGTCTGCACGGGTACAATTTCCACAACGACCTAATATTGCTCCCCAAGAACAACCGACTTCAAATGTTCATGAAAAGGAAATTCCTACTCAAGACTCTCTCTACCAGAAATCTGAAGCTGACAAGAAAAATGCTAATGGTCAGATCATCCCAGACTCAAGGTAGTGTGAACTGTGAGGTTTCCTCTGCCTTTTTTAATTTTACCATAAGCACCTCATCCTATTTTTGGTTTCTTTCATTACTTGTGCTGAATATAAATCTTGAAAAAAAAACTTTTATATTCACCTTCTTGATAGGAATTTTAGTTGTATTTGAGAGGCCCAATTAGGTGTCCTTTATTTATTTATTTATCATTTGCAGTGGAAAGAAAGGAAATGTTTAAATATCAAACAATGTCTCTTTTAGCAATAGACTTATCATGACTCATTTCCTTACTGGAGTGCATTTCCTATGACAGTAGCATCCTATCAACTGTTCATGGGGTTTTGATTGTATTCCTAATGATTGTGGAGATGTAATCAAGTGAGGCAGTTCTTGAGTTTGTATAGCTGAAGGTCAAGCCTAGTATCTTGTGGAATATAATCGTCCCTCGCATATGACATATCTAGCTTTGTTAACAATAAATGTAAGCTTGATGTATTTTCTTGAGGACATCTCTATGTTATATTTATGCTTTAGTCATATAACCTTTAGGTATATCAAAGTGTGTGAACTGTCAATACTTGGTGTGCTCAGGTAGGACATTCACAATGCCTTTTGTTTATGCCAAGTCTTAGAATAAATGTGCATTACATAGAACGTATCTCTAATTGGTGAGGCTAACTTCTTGAGATGTCCACATCAATTCTGGTGTGGTACCTGCTTGTGATTTTGTATAGCTAGAAACTTTTGTACAAGTAATTATGCAGTAGAAACTTCCTTTATTGTGCTTACATAGTTTATATATCATTTCAGTATCATACACAAGGCCATCAGTGTATTGGATGTCCTGATGGAAGTGTTGGATGCAATGAATCCACAACATCCAGAGGTCAGGACTCGAGTTTTACTTTGAAATTTTTGATTAAATGAGGCATATGTATGCAAAGTTATTAGCTCAAGTTGTTTGAAAATGGCTTTTTTTCTTTTTATATGTTATAGAAAGGTTAAATATTGTACTGCACTTTATGTTCATCAAAGAAAATAAAGAAAAACATATCCTATAAACTAGGACATTAACCATAGGAAGATATAAACAGCAAAGTTCAATATTACGTTAATCATATATAGTATTTGTTACTGTATCTTTACATAGGAACCTATATTCATCAGGTACACGTGTTTTATGAGAAAGAGGTAGCTTTCTACTAGAAAAAAAACATTACTACTGCCTATGAAGTAAGAAAATGATATTCCGATTAAAAGTGATACATTTCCCATGTAATATTATACTGGTACTTCTTTTCCAAAGTGCTTGTTTTATTTTGTGAAAGAGTAGAATGTTGCAATGGATTAAGCAACTTAGACTGCCTGAAGATGACCTTAGTGGTTTGCTTTCTAATCAAATTAGACTGCTACTAGGCTGAATTCAAGCATGAAACTTCTAAAATCTGGCTTTTCCCTTTAATTTGGCTCGACCTAAGCGGACTTAACTGAAACAATTGAAGGTTGGTTTGACCAACAATATTAGATTGAATCACTCATTGCTGTTTTGAATGCTAAGTTTGAAGCTGATAATTCGTCTTAGTCAGACTGAGTTAGACCAGACCCATGTGGCACTGTAGGCTAAAGGCCAGGCACATTAAGTGGCTACATTCTATGTTCTTTTCTGTCCACCCTATTGAAGTATTTCATTTGTAAATCTTGTGTTCAGACACAAGCAAGTTTTTGAGAATGAGAATTCATAGCTTTTCTCCGACATATTTCAGCAACCTACACCTAACATTAATGCAACCATCTATTCTTTTTCAAAAATTTAGATGTGCTTGTGCAGGGAGCAACAGATGAGTTTGTGTTGGATCTTGTGGAGCAGTGCTCATTCCAAAAGCAACGAGTAATGCATCTTATTATGACCTCCCGGTAAGATGTACTAATTTATTTGCTCTTAGAAAACTTTTCCTCTTTTAGCTAATTGTGCCATCCCTTTTTTTTTAATGTTCCCTTCAATAATTTGATAGAGTTTACCGTTACTGAGTAAAATAATCTCTTTCTTTTCCCTCTGTACTGAGTGAAATAGTCTTTTTTCTGAATAACTTGTTGGATTCATGATCTTAATTGTGGTTCCATCCTCAATTTTTGTGAAATTCTGCAAATTCAAGAGAAAAATAACACCTTTAATGTTTAATAAGGTTTTATTTTCTTTTTGTATCATGTTGTGTGTGGCTCCATTGCAGAGCTGACTGAGCATGGAAGAAAATAATCTCTCTGATATTTTAATGATCAGTTTATTTGCTCCTGAAATTCAATGACACTGAATTTGGATTTTCAGGGACGAGAAAATAGTTACTCAAGCAATTGATCTGAACGATCGGCTACACAAGGCTCTTGCCAAACATGACGCACTTCTCTCTGTTCGAGCTACTTCCACTGTGCCCGTAACAACAGCTCGTGAAGATTCTGAAGAGGAGGATGAAGAACGGCTTTTTCGAAGGTTGTCTCTTTTCTCTTTTTATAGTTTCTCTGCCTGTTGAACTTCTAAGCTAAGTTGTGCAACAAACTATACGCATGGATAAAAATTATTGACATCTTATTCAATAACTATTAGCTCTGATTCAACTACAATATTCTGTTGATAGGATAAGGAAAGGAAAAGCTTGTGCAGAAGATTACTCAGGGAACTCATCACGGTCTTTCATGTCAATTCCCGAGGAGAAGATGAAGCGGCCATTGTGTATACAACCTGTGGATTCTGATAGCAAGCCACCGGTGCCAACCTCCATCATCCCACCTCCGCCTGCCAAGCATATGGAGAGGGAAAGATTCTTCAAGGAGAAGCAAACCGACGGCTCAACTTTGTCCGGCCACATGAGGGGCTTATCCCTGCACAGCCGCAACGGTAGCAGCTCCCGTGGCGGCAGCAGTGATTTCAGTGAGCGAGATGCCTTTGGTTTTCGGGACTAATTTCATCGACCATTCATTTGGTGTCCAGTGTGCGACAGGGCTGTGTGCTTCCTTCCTTGTGCTGCTACTGATGCATTTATGGTGTCTAACTCCGCACAGGCGTTATCAAAACCTATGAACTGATTCAGTAGAAAGAAAGGTGTGTGAATGTGTGATTGTTGGTGAGGCTGCCTTTTTCAGTGCAGGCTGACACAATGGTCACTGGTTGAGAGTTATAGCTTTATATGATGAGACTTAAGCTGTGTTTATAGAATCAGTACTGTAGATTTTCTTGTTTGCAGGTCTTGTATTCTTCATTGTTAGTTTTCTTGATTGGGTGGTTATCTTGTTAAAATAGCAATTGGTCTTTTCTTTCTCATGTACATGGATTGATCTTTTTTAAACTTTTATTATAATTAGTTGAACAGTGCCCTGTTGATTTGCAGAGGAAATAAAAATGTTTGATTTTTACTGTCTTTCCTTGTGCAACTATACCCCTGTAAAACCTCATAATTGCATCTATTTGTATATCGTTCAAAAAAGTAATAGACAGAAAAGAATTGTATATCTTATTATCTGTAGGATCTCCATGAATTGATAAAGATGTACAATTCACAGTAAGAAGCACAATAGCAAGCTCAAGCTTTCAAAGCTTCAATTGTATTGGAGTTGAACCCTCCACCCTCTTTTGAATAGCATTGGCCTGGAATTAACATGTCTCTAAGCATGTGAGTCAGAAAAAAAACACATGATATACATGATGATTGTGAGAATTGTTTCTGATCTAATTTTGCATTAGCTGATAATTCCTTTTAAGCTCCATGGAACACCCTTTTCATGTTGTGAGAGTATCAGGCAGAGTGGAGTGTGCACCAAGAACTTTTCCACCCACATCTGGAAAGCATTCATGCCCAGGTAAAGAGCTAATACTACCATCACTCCGAACTTGGATCGGGTACTTCATCAGGTGCCCGTGCATTTCTTTGTACTCCGACGACACAAAAGATTGCCAATTAGTTTCTGCTAATTGGTTTACTCGTTTGACACATTCCAGACTTCCCGGTTCGCAGAAACAGTCCTCTAATTTGCCCAAGTGCTCAGCCCAGAGTGACATTCTATATCCATAGACCTGCCATCAGAAATTCCTGCTCACTCCTTGGTTCTTTAAACCATAAATAATTCGATGAGCAAACTAATGGAAAATACTTACAAAAAAATGTTGGTAAGAAAATTTTCGATAGATGCATTGGATAATATAACAATATGCTTGGGAATGAAGAATTAAGAATTCTAATTTGTTTCAATTCCTGTGATTGGATTCATTACTAGTCTAGAGATATGCAGGCCTGCTGCAATTCATTCTTCCCTTATTCATGTTTTTTGAAAGTTGAAGGACAGAGAAAGGATTTTCAAACCTGTCCATGTGGATGGCTGTTTTTTCCTGCCCACATGTGCTTTGGTTGATATGCTCCCATTGCTATCTCGGTATCTCTTGAACCATCCATTGATCTTTGATTGATATTGGCAGATCCAATGATCACATATTCATCGTCAACTATCATCCCTTTAGCATGCACATATATCATGAATCTGCGATACTTCTGTGCCATGCGCTGCAGGATATTTACATTAATTACATAAAATTCCCTTCATTTTTGTTTAATGATTCATGATCTAAGAACATGGATTACCAACAACAAATCTGAAGAACTAGTAGTTTTAGAAGTCCACTTTATGCTTAAATCTTAAGTACAAGATAAAGATCAGTGTTCTGCATACGGCAATTAGAACGAAAAAATTTATAAACTGGATAATAACAACATGAGGATTTTATTTTAAGGAAGCAACTTCAAGTTGGAAAAATTGTTGCTGACAGCCTTTAAGCTGCCCAAGAATTGTTCATTGTTTAATTTCAAATGGCCTTGAAGAAAAGGAGTAGATGATAAAAGAACTTACCAGCCCACTGCTATCTGCATTGTGACCTGCAGATGACTTTTTAATTGGCGACGGCAAAGGCTCACGCTTTCCAAGACAATAAAAATTCAAATAATCTTGAGGGTGGTATTTTTCAGATTGGCCAGATTTTTCAAGTGCCTGAGCAATAATTCTGTACATCATAGCCATTGTTTGAGCCTGTGACAATCAAGAATGAGATGAAGTACTTAGGTATGCTGCCGAGCATGATGTGAAATTAAATCTTTAGACACCTTGATTGCTATTGTTATTTAAATTAGACTGCACCAAAACTGTTTAGTGAGAAACAATAAAATTAGGATTAAATGGGAAATGAGATGAAGAGAAAAGAGAAAGAGTGGCAGACCTGCCAAAATAGAATTTCCTGCACGGCTGCACCAGTTGGAATGCCTTCAGGCCATAACGGCACGACAATATACACTGAAAAGTGTTCTTTTGCTTTAATCTTGCTCACAATCTTCAAGGCCAACTCCATGGGTATCAAATTATCTGCACCTGCTTTCAGAAAACACAGAAAGCTTTAAACTAGGACTTCTTTATGTTCCAAACTCTCCATTGTCCACTTCTAGAAACAGATATGGGGAAAATATGTTTTTGTCAATTTGATTCTCCTATGGAAGCTTCATATATGTAATTAGAGAATTTTAGAAATACTGGAATCTGATACTTTGATTGAGTTTTCAATGTTGAACATGCGTCACCTTCATATATGCGAAAATCTGTTCCTTAAGTATACCTCTGAAAGTTAACCAGGTAAAAATATTTGAAAAATTTTCAAGCCACAGCAATACGCTTGACAAAAAATAAAATGGATGCCAATGAAATTTAAAGGTAACAATGTTTTTAGCCTTTTGGCTACAGTTAGATAATAAAGATAACAACGTTTCAATCATGAACCATTAAAAAAGCATGCAAATTGCCCATGTAATACTGCATAAAAATTGGCAAACTAATAATAAAAAGATATATCAAGGAACAGGTCTAATGTTTTCGAAAAGTCAATGAAGTATGCACCTGCATTTTTGTATGATGGCCAATAATATGATGATCCAAGAAAATACTGGTTCTCGATGTATATAAAATGTTGTGCAGATCTTATGGCCTTCACATAAGCACTGTGTATGCTCTTGTCTATTTTCAAATTCTTTGCACAGACAAGATTCTGCAAAATAAAATGATATATTGACAATATTAAGACAATATTAAGGGTTCAAAACCTAAAATTAAACAATGTTGCCACCAGTACCAAAAATGAATTATATAACTGATTAAGTAAAATGAAGTAAATAACAAACTTTCAATTATTTATAGAAATCTTTCCATAAAAAATTTGTGGTTCTCCATCCTACTAACCTTGGACTCAGCTTCCTGAACTACTTTTGGGAAACCTCTTACAGATCCCGAGTCGATTGAGCGAAAAATCTGTCAAAAAAAGAGATTGCTTTTCAAGATTGAAATATGCATTGTCACAAACAATGAGTAGAAGTCCATGGTTTGCCCAACCTGTACATGCCAATTTTCAGGATCATCTTCACTGTTAACATATGCATCACAATCATCTTTATATGGTGTCTTAATCCAGGAAATACGATCAAGTTTTATCAAACAATCATCATTCCAGTGTCTGACTTTCCTGAACTTGAAATCTCTCCATTTAATAGCTTTCCTCCATCGTTGTTCAAAATTTGTCAGTATGTCATATGCAGCAGGGCCATCAATTCTGCAATGTAAATCATGCCAGGGTTGCCTTGGGCCTCGGCTGTTGATCTGTAAATATAAACCAAATAGCTTGAATAGTTAAAATCAGTACCATATTTACTTTAGTAAAATTTTGTTAATTGAGAAAACTATCAAGTCTACGTTAACAAAGAATATTAAATCTTGACATAACTAAATGCTATTCATCATTATTATCCTCATCGTTCAAGACATTCACCAACAAAATGAATATCGGAAAAGTGTAAGCTCAGGATATCATGCAGGAGAAAAAGAAAGATAAATTATACTATTACCTTCAGCTATACAAGAAGGAAAATACATAGTTCAGTTTAGCATGTTTATTCAGAAATGGATCATGGAGTCATTGTCATATGAAAAAAGTAAAATAAAGAGGATGATTAAATTTAAAATGTACTCACTGGAAATGTAGGATTGTGAAAATCATTGGCAAAAACACTATCAAGATCACCAAAGAGCCTGTGTTCAGGTGTGTCATATCTTCCATCGCATAGATCCAGTCCACCAATAAAAGCAGTAATTTTCCGATTGTTTCCTGGAGCTTGGGTGTCGACAAGTACACACTTTTGGTGGTGGGTAAATAAAGTTCCTACAACCTGAGCATATTTCAATGGTAAGAACACATAGATATTTGAGAACTACAGAGCAATTTATATCTTCTTCAGATTATCTCTCACTTTGAGCATATTCAGATACTGATATTGATTGTTTTCTTATTTAACCCCCATTTAATTCAACTGTTTCTATTAATTACTGTGATTTTCATGAGCACAGGACTGCCAATTAAAAACATGTTAGTCCTTTGCAGTTTCATTTGACACAATTGAGCCTAAAGGAAACTTTGACCTGATAACTCCTGGATAATACTCTAATTTTCCTTAAAACCTAAAATCGGTATAGGTTTTTTTAAAAAGTTGAGCAAAAGCTTTGAATTATTTTATGAACCGTTAGAATTGAACATGTTTTTGACTGAAGCTTCTTTCCAGCATTAATAATATCATGTAAATATAAAGTAATAAAGGCGATGAGAAAATATATTTGTCACCTGTTGCTTAAAGATGCTTAGTTTATTGCTTGCATAGCGAGGAGCTAGCACACATTGGACACTGGAACGCCTGAAAAATTTTCGGGCTTCTTCATCATGAGTATGCATCACCCCATCCTGCATTCAGCCTACATACATTCAATTGTAGAACTTCTCATTTGAATAAGTTTGAAATAATTAGGTAGAAAGCATGCATATCTACAAGCAGACAACCAAAAATAAAATCCATCATATCAAACACAAGCTCATGCAGAAGCACGCACACACATGCATTTTACATTAATCCATATACATCAAGAAAGAAGCTGATTAATAAAGAGCCAATGTTATAGTTGAGTTGTTTGTTTGTTATTCTTAAATTTATCAAAGTGAACTCAAAAAAATAGACGAATAAGAAGGAAGAAAATTTAATGAGCAATACCGTTTTCAAAAAGAATTTGTCATGTGAGGTCTTATCATCCCAAATCAACATGAGCACACGAACTCCTTCCTGAGATTTGTACTTCAACAAGTCTCCAAGAGATAACTCCCCTCCAGCAGGCAATGGTTTTGTGGGTTCCCTTACAAGCTTCACTGGGTGATAAATGGACCAACCAACTATATAGATCAAGTGATGAGCTTCCAAGATTGCATGACAAATATCTTCCCAACATTTCTGCTGCTCAAAAATCTTTCCCTCGTCAAGTGGAATTTTAGGGAGCAAATTATCTGGAACATGAGCATCTTGATATAGGGTGACGCTCCCTCCTTTATGAAGTGGGAAGTAGGCATTAGGCACGCCAACATAATCAGGAGCACCACCAAATCCATCTTTATATAAAAGGTTGTTCTCTATAGGCTTAAACTGCACAGATATATGCAGTTCAGGATTTGTTTTTATAGGATTTCCATCATTACCAACTATAGGAAACCAACCATTAATTGTGGCTCCGGGCAAGATTTGCTCCACAGGTATTACTAATGTCCCAATAAGCTGTGCTCCAAAAACATCATTGTCCTTGACTTGAAACTCAATCTGCGAAAAAGGGTGGGCAACAGGCACACAGAAGTGTTCTTTCCAGATTGGGTCCTCACAGTTTGGAATTACTCGTGTTTGGGCTATGGTAGCACCAGCCAGACAAACAGAAACATAAGGATCACTAGTTATAATTTTGCGCCGATTTCTATGCTTATCACTTCTGCTTTTACCAAAAGGTGATCCACAAGATCCATACATAGTGAAACATCTTCTCATCCTTTCTGACATTAAATCCATATTTGGAAGAGATCTAGCTTCCAAGATCCATAAATCCAGGTCACCATGCAAGATCTCAATGTTTTTAAGGTTGTCGGACCTTCTCCCCTCGCACTCTGACTGACTTGAGGAGCCAACCATGGTGAGCAGTCCAAGACTGTACCACTACTTTCTGCAAAAGAGAACATTATCAGAAAAACAACACAAATTGATGGGAATCTTATGTAGATATAAAGCTAAAATCCTATGTTTTGCACCCAGACAGATATCTGCTACCTTTAGGTCATCAAGCCCACTATTCAGTATTTAAATTTCTAAAAAAAATTCAGCAATGCCATCGTCAAGTAGAAGTATAAAAGAAGTTGAAGATGCTATCGCTTAGTTTTGATTGGCTCAGAGACTGAAATGGAATATGCATAAATGTGTATCTGTAGAAAAGATTAGTCAAAAGCAGATATTCACCAGCAAAGTTAATATAAGGTGTGGAACCTTGCAAGAACTAGCCAGTTGATGAAAATGGCTGACTTATATGACAAAAGTAAAAATCTGAGTTCTAAATCTGTTGCCATAAAGTCCTGTGGAAGTATACAAAATGTGCTTCGCAGTTTTATATGAACCAGTAGCAATGGAGAATACTATGTATTAAGCTCTATGAACTTTAGGGCGAAATATACATTAAATCAAATAAAATTAACCATATTCTTGGGAAGATAAAACACATAATAACAGAAAACTCAGCAACTCTGTTTGTTCAAGCATTTTAAAAAATGCTGATAATGCCATGCATTTTTAGTGGCAGGATCAAACCAATGCCTCCAAGCAGTTGTTGAAAATAGGATTTGATCAAATGCAATTAATAACTGAATAATTAAAATGCTCCAAGTTCTCAAAAAAAACTCACAAAGAACAAGCACAAGATTCATTCACCCACAAAGCAAGTTTATCTGGAATAAGAAAATTTATCTATGCCAGCAACCTCCATCTTCTCACAGCCAGAAAATTCAAGGCCTGCAAGTTGAAATTTCATAGTCAATCTCAATAGCACAGAACAAAAAATACAATTTGGAGTCTAAGATACTTTTGCATATAAACTTTAATAAGGAAAGGAAGAAAAGGAAGGAAATAGAATGAATCTGCATATCCAAATCGAATTCCCACAATGAAACTGTTAGATATAGATATGTATGTATATGTTGTGTACATGAGTATATACCTATGTTATATACTTGTATTGTATTGTTTGCCCCTATAAGTAAGACCTAAAGGGTCATGCATGCCTTGGGCTGGCATACACTTCTTTCTATCTTTTTCTATCAGAAACATCATCCTAGTTTTATGCCAAAAGCTGAAGTTCATTGAAGATCAGGAAAGCAATAAAAAGAAACATTATGATGTTAGTATTTTAAGCAGTAGGAATTTGTGCATTGATCTTCACCACCTAATGAGTAGAGACCATCTGATAGGGAAGAAACTAACTTATGTATGTTCTTATCTGTATGTACGCAGAAAAGACCATAAATTATTCCCCAACTTAGAAAGTATTTTTGGCAAAATGGAAAGGAGATAATAAATGCAAGATCAGCTAGTGCACATACTGAAATTAATGCATCATCCATGAAAGTTTGGTTTTTTGATCACATACATTTCTGTGCAATAATTATATAGATATGATGAAATAGAGTTATAACTTATACGTGCACACAACAGTATGTTCTGACATATCAATCAAACATGTCAGTATCTAGCAGACTCAGTCCAACAAAAAGAGAGTTTTAATCATCATATTGTGAGAACAACATATATGTATGACCAAGCTATTATTGCTCTTTATGTAGCCAATATGGAGCTAAGATTCAAATAAAAATTCTTGATATAAACCGAATTCAATACTATTATTCAAGATGTGAAAGGGTAAACATTTCAAAGATATGCATGATAAGAAAGACCAAATCACAACTCAGCAGTAACAATCAAATAGTTTCCATGATGAATCACCAAGATTTTCATAAGAAAAATGACATTTAAAGGGAAAACAAGAATATCTCAAGGTCAATAATACCAGGTGATAGGAGTGACCATTTCTCTATTCCCTTATACCAATCCGGAAAGTTTTCGAAATTGATCAAAGGCGCAAATGAGAATAAATCAGGGTGTAAAAATTCACGTTATAAAAACAATAAATCAATCATCTGTCATTCAAGAAACCATCAATTTCCATTCTCAAAAACAAATGCAATCCCAGAAACCATCTTAAACAGAAATTTGGAAAATGCGATGCCCTAAACTTCGAACTCAAAAGAAAAAAAGAAGAAGAAAAAAACAGAACCTCATTGAGATACAAAACATCAGCCAAATGTAAGAATTCCTTGCCACAATGCAGCACAAAAGAACAATATCTAACCAAGAAAAGAAAGCCACATCGAGAGAAAACAAAAACAAATCATCAAAACCCCCAAATTTATTTACAGGGAACAAAATCCACACAACAATTTACCATCTGGCATCAAATTCACAGAGAAAACACCATTCACCACCGCAAAAACTCATCAAACAAGAAAAAAATCAAATAAAAAAATCACATTTCCAAGTTCAAACCAAACAACAAAATCAAATGCAAAGAAGTTCAGGTACCTCATCAATGGAGGAGCTGGCCAGGAGGGGATGGAGAGGGAGGCAAGATGGAAAGAGGGAGAGAGAGCCCAAAAATTAGGGTTTGAGAGGTGGATTTCAAGAGGGTTTGAGGATCATTTTTTTGGTTGGTTTAAATCCTCATTTGACCGTTGCGCTGTTTCTCCATTTTGAAGTTTGGTGATCACGATCTCGCGGTTACTCCGCCGGGTCAATTGGCGGGAAATCTCGTCCATTTAGCGGGTCGGATCTTCACAAACCCGTACCCAAAATCCGATATGATGGGCAAAATCGGATTCGGATCATATTAACAACGGATTGTTGTAATATCCAAAAAAATCCGATTTGGCTGGCAAAATCGCATTCGGATCATATTAATAACGGGTTATAATATCCAAAATCCGATATAGTTGGCAAAATCGGATTCGGATCATGATAATAACGGGTTATAATAACCCAAATGAAATCCGATATGGTTTGGAAAAACGGATCTAATCGGAAGGTCAACGTAGACATGATCGTTGGGAAACCCGAAAATTATTTTTAAAAATATGTATTTATATTTGTTTATTTATTTATTTTATAGGCAAGGGAAAGAGAAGGTGGTAAATATTTTTTTGTATTGTTAATAGATTCATTTTGGAAAATCCATGCGGATTATGGAGTGAGTTAGAAGTATTTTTTTTTTTAGAAACTCATGTTAAAATGCTAAAAATTATGTTATTTTGTATTGTGGGCTCCTTTCTTTCCACCCGGCCTTTAATTAGGGTATGACCGGTTGAAAAGCATGGATCACAAATCAAAATTTAATTTTTATATTTTCGATGATCATGGGTTCATAACTCCTATTAAGGGCAAGCCCCTAATATTAATTACCCCGCATAACGCCATTGGAACCTCCGACAGTAAAAAACAAGTGTGCATGAGTAAGCAAATCGAATAAACATGATAATATATATTTAATTTCAAAGATGCATGCGAATACACGATCATGTATAAGAATACAAAAAGAAGAAAAGTCTATTCTCTAAGAGAGCTTAACAAGAGATTTTTAGAAAGAGCTATTTCTATCATGCTCTTCAAAAATTTATTTTTTAGCCTGGGCGCCTTAGCTCTATAATCGAAAGTGCTGTCAAGATCCTTTAGCTTTGTGGATGTAGCTCCCCTCAATTATGTGGGTTTGTGTCTCGAAACATAGCTCACCCAAGTCAGCTGCCACTTTATATTACGAGTTGCTTACTTGATCACTATCTTCTTTTTCATCAAGACTTTGGCTCTTTATGCCTGTAAAATCTCCACCTCCTGACTTTGTGAAACTCCCTCAAGTCTTTGGCTTTGTGCCTTTAAAACTCGTGAGTTGCATTTGTCGCTTAGATGACGATTCAGTGTCTTACTCTTCAATGCTTTTTAAGCCTCGACCATTTGATTAAGTCGTGACCTTTTAATATGGTATAGGTCATTAACTTAATAATTTTTGACTCGATTTTTAAAATGGACCTCTTACTCATTTTGAAAGAGACTCTCATAATAGGCTTAAGAAAAATCTTTCGCTAACTCAACTTTTTTCAATAAGTTGTCTGACGAGAAACATTTTTTTCCTTTTTATGCAAAAATTTTCATTCATCATCATCATTTCTTCTGTGAAATTTTCATTTTTACTCTTCCTTTCATTTCAAGAAAAGATTTTACTTTTCATCGTACTCTTTTCACTCCAACGGCTGTCAAAAGACCTCCAGTGAGCTTAAAGAAATCTTTGATCAACCCTTCTTTTTATGAGTGTTGATGTAGAGATATCGTGAACTTTTCATATCACTTCAAGGAAATACTTTTTCTTTTCATTTCACTTTTTTTACTCTAATGAGCGTCAAGAGACCCTCAAAGTGAGCTTGAAGAAAGGGTTTGATTTTTATGAAAAAGATTTCTCTTTACCCCAAGAGTGTCAAGACTTCAGGTGGAATTAAAGAAATTATGAAAAATTTCTCATCCCTGTAAGTCGAGACTTCACAGGTGGAATGAGAGAATTTATAAAAAATTTCTGTTACCCCAAGAAAGCCAAAAGCTCAAGGTGGAATTAGAGAAAATATGAAAAATTTTTCTCACATCCCCAAGAGAGCCAAAGCTTCACATGGAATTAGAGAAAATATGAAAATTTTTCTCATATTCCCAAAAAGCCAAAGCTCTCACTGTGGAATTAGAGAAAAATATGAAAAAAATTTTCTCGCCATCCCAAGAATGCCAAAGCTCATGGTGGAATTAGAGAAAATATGAAAATTTTTCTCACTCCCAAGAAAGCTCAAAGCTCAGCTGGAATTAGAGAAAATTTTCGTGAAAATTTCTCATACTCCCAAAAAAGCCCAAGACTTCAGGCTGAATTAGAGAAAATTTTATGAAAAAGTCTCACTATCCCCAAGAAAGTCAGGTGGAATTAGAGAAATTTATAGGATTTTTCTAGAGGAAGCCTCACTAAGAAAAAAATTACCAAAATACCCCCACTCAAATTCATCCTTTACTTTTTCCTCATACTCTCTCTCTAACCCATCCTTTTCATTTTTCCCATATTTTTCCTTTTCTTTTCTCTCATTTTTACTCACCCTTCCATTTTTTTCCATATTTTTTTCCTTCTCTTTTTTCAAATTCACCCTTCCATTTTTTTCCATATTTTTTGTCTTCTCTCTTTTTCAAATTCACCCTTCCATTTTTTTCCATATTTTTTTGTCTTCTCTTTTTCAAATTCACCCTTCATTTTTTTCCATATTTTTTTCCCTTCTCTTTTTTTCAAATTCACCCTTCCATTTTTCCAAATTCACCCTTCCATTTTTCCATATTTTTGTCTTCTCTCTTTTTCAAATTCACCCTCTTCATTTTTTTCCATATTTTTTCCCTTCTCTCTTTTTTCAAATTCACCCTTCTTTCATTTTTCCATCTTTTCGCTTACTCACCCTTCATATATATTTTTATCATTTTTCTCTCAGCCTCTTTTTACCGTAAAATGCCCCTCACCAATAAACTTCTCCTCCATATATCTTTTTAAAAGAAAATATCATCATTCTATCAAATATAGGGACATAGCAAAATAAGACACAGGGCCTAAACTAATTTTGAAAGGAGCATGCTTGGAGTTTCTAACCATGATAATAATAATGATAAAAACTTTGCAAGGAGATCACCTACTGGAGCCAATCAATCCTTCAGCATGAGCAATGAACAAACTCGAAGGACGCTTCAAATCCCATGCTCGTCCAAGCTTTTACCAGCTCCTAAGCTTCTTGTCATTACGATGGCGGGCCTCACGCGTGAACAGGCTGCGGCAGGCGCTTTACGACCACAAGACAGCCATCGCCCGAGCACAACTCTAGACGTGCTATAACTATCACGGCCAAGCAAGGTCTTATCGAGAAGCTAGACATCGTTGTCTCAAACTCGCAGCGGTGAAGACTCGAATTAGAGGAACGACGTCGAGAAAGAGGACGAACTCGCCGAGTAGTAGTGGCCAAAAGAGAAAAAAAACCCTTGTAAACACCACAGACGATGGTCTCATAGGGCCTCGGCGGTGCGGTTGTAGATGGAGATCGGGAAGACTTTCTCGGCGATGTTGATAGCGGGACTCGGCCCATGACGGCGAGCACCATGAAACCGATCCGGTGAGTACTGCCGGCCACATTGGAGATCGAGGTACAGAGATGGAGAGAGAAAAGAAAGCCCGGGGAGAAGAGAGAACACCAGGAAGAGGAGAGAAGAACAAACACGAGAGAGAGAGATGGAAAGAAATGCATGCTCGTCATGATGCATGCACGTGCATTTTTCCTCAAAAGAAAAGAAAAAGAAATGCATGAAAGAATCATGTGGGACCATTGCATTTTTCTTTTTAATGCATGAAAAGAAGAATCATGGCATAGAATGTACGTGGCATGCTCTCAAATTTATAAAAAAGTATCATTTTTAAAAGTGGGGCCCAGTGTATGTAGAGGCATGGAGAGACATCATGCTCATCATGCAAAAACTAAGGTTTATTATCATTGCATCTTTTTTTCTTATTTTACAATTGCAGTACCTCTTTTTTCTTGCAGATCAACTTCGCTGCTCTATCCTTCTCCTTCTTCCTTCTCACTCTTCTTCAAAATTCTCTCTTTTTGTTTAATTTCTACTTTTTTTCTTCAAAAATCTGCTATCTGTTCTTCTCTTTCGTTTCTCCTTGTTCCTTCCAAAAAACTCCTCCTCTCTCTCCTGGGCCCCGAAGATCCTCAACACGAAGAATCTCCACTCAGGAGATTTTTTATTAATTATTTATTATTTTTTTATTTATTATTTTTAATTCAAAAATTTCCAATCTTATCCATAATCTCCATTTTTTTATATATATTTTCATATATATTTGAATTTCCCTCCTTCTTTTTATTATTATATTTTATTCATTATTATAAAATATATATGTATATATTTTTTTTAAAATTTCAAACGACATGTATATATATCTTCAAATATATATACATATATTCTCTCTCCTCTTTTTTATATTACTATTATTATTTTATTATTTTTTATTTGCCCCCCTACTTTTATTTGGAATAGGATAATGCCCCTTAACTCCTTTTTTTGCTCCTATTTGAAGTAGGAGAATGTGATTTATCACTATGATTTTTATTTATCTCCTTTTTTTGTTTGATATGAATTCAAAGCACAATGCTAATTTCCTAATGGGATTAGGAATAATAATTTTCTATATAAACATGTATGTTCATAAAAGATTTTTTATTTTTACAAAAATCTGGGAGCTTTTTTAAAACCTTATATTTTAGTGTGTGTTGAGAGACCATTTGGATGGAGTAATGGACAATTTTTTTTTTGACAAAAGGAACAGAAAGCCCGAAGGCTCTGCTAAATTATCAGAGACGTGCATAAGTCTCGGTGGAGCAAGTGAGGGTGGGGCCCGTGCACATATGGGCACTGGAACCACCCGCACATAACCACCGCTCACATCTCCCAGAAATGTGCCATCAGCCGAGAATCGAACTCTCACCACTCGATGAAGAGCTCTATCGGTGACCCATATACCAATAGACCATTTAATCGTTGGCAGTAATGGACATTGTTAGATTGATAATCATTCTTAATAACAATGCATGCCTATGTAGAGAGGATATAGGTTGGTTTGGTTAATTTTTGACTTACCCATAATTGGCCCATTTAACAAGGGACCTAACAAATCACGGGGTCATCTTAGAGTGATCCAAACTCGGCCTGTCAGTATCTGCTAACTCTTAAACAAAGTGTTATTATTATTATTATTATTTTAAATATCATAATTTTTATAATAATAATAATAATAATAATAATAATAATAAATTTTCATATTTTTTATTATTAAATTAAAAATCGAACCAATGAAATAAGAGAGGATTCAAACCAATGCCATTTAAGAGTTTTTTTTAGAGAATATTTTATTATGCATGTGTTTCGTTTTGAACACTTTATTTCAATCTGTATCAAAATAAGTATTTGACTTTGATTTTTTTTCAATGGGAAAATATTTGGAGTTCTGGTGGAGAGTTGTTGATGTAGTTGTTGGGATTCTCACGTGGAAGGTTTTTCCACGTCATATACTCATGTGAATGAGCCAACTGGACAACTAAACCATGTGGCCATGGGGATTGGTATACAGTGACCATGACTTCTTGTGAATCATTAGACAAGACCTCGTTAAGGGTAATTAAGAAAATGATGTTGCTGCTCTACCTGAAGAGATAATGAGATCGAGAGGTCTTGAATGGGAGAAGAAGAAGAATGATGGGTGGTGGTTAGGGCAAACGTAGCTTGGGCAGCGAAGAAGGAAAAGAAGTCTTTTAACATGACATCCTGCGTGGCAAAGGAGAATGCGCACGTGATTTAGTTGTCTAGTTGGTTCATCCACGTGAGCTTATGATATGGAATAAAACCTTCCACGTGAGAATCCCAGCGACCATATCAGCAACTCTCCATCGAAATAATTATAGTACCGTCCTGTTGAAAAAAATAAAAATCAAGTGATCATTTTGATATAGATTGAAATAAACTGTTCAGAATAGAATACAGGCATAATAAAATACCCATTCAAAAAAACGTCATGTTTATTGGCTCACTTGTCTTGGCATTTTATTTCTTTCCTATTGTGTTTATTACCTGTTTTTTATTTTCATTCCACTAGTTGGAAATGTTTTGCATGTGTGTGTTTATTTTGCTTTTGCACTAAATTAGTTTGTTAGTCTTTTCCTCTTATGAATCTTAATTTTGGTCATGTATTTTTCATTTTTTTTCAATAATACATTATGATTTATTCACTTTGTCTTTGTTCATCATTGTCTTCCCATTGAAAACAAGAGTGGTACAAATTAGTGACTTATTTCTCAATTTCTTTCATTTTTTAATATATATACTAATACACACATAAGTTTAAACAAACTTCTAGTTCTTATTACCAAGCATGATTAACAATAGTGGAAATTGCCAAAAAAACCCTCTAAGTTTGTAAAATTGCCAAAAACACCCCGTTAGTTTTGCAATCCCTAAAAACCCCTCCTTTTTTAAACTCTATGTTTTTCAAACCCCCAAAAGCACATAGCGGATGTGAGCGGAGTGAGTTTCAAATTTTATGGGACGAAAATGCCCTTGCATGTGGAGTCGTGGGCTGCGACCATCTCGGCGGTTTGAGAGGAAGTGGGGTGGGTTTTCAGTAGGGTAACCCCGAGAGCAATTTATTGGAGCCGTTTACTTGCTTTTTCTCGACTCGCGTCTTGACTTTTTCAATTTCGAAAGTCTGTCTCTACCGTGAAGCCTTTGTAATTCTGACTTTTTCCCTTTCTACGGTATCTCGAAGGAGAAGTCCCCAGTGCAACTAGTTGGCATTTCATCGAGTTCTGCAATCTAAGGTATTGAGTATGGTTTTATGTTAAGCTGTTACATTCTAAAAGAAAGATTTTTCGGTTTTGTTTTGTGCTCCTGTTTTTTTGTTGGAAGATATTGAAGTCTGAGGGGATTTCTCGGTGGGGGTTTTGTTATCTGGGGAGATTTCTCGGCTAGGGTTTTGTTTTGTTTTGCATTTTGTACGTAAACACTATCAAAATAGTTTTTTTCGATTGTTATGATTTGTGTAATATTTATAATGTACATTTTCCACTTTTCGTTTTGATATGGTTGCAGTTTTACAAATGAGGTTGACGTTTAAGAAATGAGATGTTACAGTTTAAAATTTGTTGTCTTTGTTTAAGTATTCTCGTCTCTGTTTAATAAACTGGGTCTCTGTTTAACATTTGATATTTCTGTTTAATAATTTAGAGGTTCTAGTTTAAAACCTTATATTTCCACTTAAACTTTTTATCAATCTTGCGTATTGAATGTGTTGTTATTGTCGCGAGGCTTGTGATTATGGCGGTCGACCCTAGTTAATGGGCTATGCTATTTGGCCAGTGTAGTGGAGACCTTAGCTGAATTGAAAGATAACATGACCCCTCGACAGGGGAGATTATTCGAAGGACACGTTTGCGGCGTTATTTGGTGGAAGCTATATACCGAGAGAGGGCCCTTCTTGAATCTCTTTTTGTAAAGATGCGATGGTCGCACCAATAAATTCGGGATCGGGGTAAGCTGCTGAGTTTCGAGACCTCGAGATGTGGCCCTCGTTCTTGAGTGCGTTGCGATAGCGGCGCGATCGTCTTCGAAGCAGAAAACCCGGTCGGCGTTCGAAGGAGGTATCTATCAAAAACCTATGAGAGGCGAGAGACTCCATCAAGAGCGTTACGAGTGCGACTTGTTCGACGAGAGGGAGAAGAAGATAATTTTGTCAAACTCACGATGGTGTACCTCGTGGAGTGCGATCCTCTTCCCAAATACATCATGCTCGGTTCGAGCTGGATCGTTGATTATGTCGATGATCTACCGGCCAGTGGGGCGATATGCGTAGGCGCGAGCGACGCACAAGTGGCTTATGGAGGATATTCCTGGCAGGACCGCTCGAGTGCAGAGATAGATCGTCGGGAAGAAGACCAGACGAGAGTGCGTTAAGGGTTGCTCGGTCGCGCTTAACGTCTGGTTTTCTGGTGGCCGGAATGGGGAAGAAAGTCCGTTTCGGCGAGATCCCAGGATCTTTGTGCTACGGTGAAAGTACTTAGGAAGCAGCAGCGGTGAAAACTCGACTTGTCATCGCTCGATGGAAAAAGAGGTAATAAATCATGGACGATGTTTAACATAAGTCTTTAATGTTTAAACATATTATTTAGCGTTTAACTTTCTACGTATTTACTCGTTTAAAAACTTATTCATCTTGGTTTAAATATTTTTGTTCTCCGTTTAAATATATTCTATAACGTTTAAATATAGTTTTTTATAGTTTTAAAATGAATGATTTATTGAAATTGGTTGGTTTACATATGTTAGTTTCTCGAAAAGTTTGGTTCGTGAATCTTTGAAGAAAAGAAAATATTTATTAGGGGCAACCGAAGCGGATGGATGCTATTGCTCCGGAACTACTTGCTCGGCAGACGGGATGAGAGGCGGCCCTACATTGTGCTGGCGCTCGGCGCGTTCTCCTACTTCGACCCACCGCGCGACGCATTCCTCGGCCGAGAAGCCCTCCCCTACCCGGCAGATTACGACAACCCCCTACCACAGCAGCGATGATCCGCGATTGTTGCGGCCCCGACCATGGCGCCCTCCGTAGCGTGACCCCGGCGACATTAGCGAAGATGTCGCGCGACTCTTATGCAGGGTGCCGAGATATTGATGACAGAGTTTCCTCGGCTTCATGCTCGTGTTGAGGCAGCTGGAAGGGCGTTCGCAGCCCGGGACCCGTGCCGTCCCTCAAGCTGAGCACCGGGACGAGCGAGGCGTCGGAATTTTGGCGACGGCGACATCATCGGGAGGGTCGTTCAAGACGGCCACATTCGAAGAGACTTGCGAAAAAGAGGAGAGCAATCGCCTCTGTCTCGCACGGGTCGACGATGAAACAATAGCAACACCATCGGCGGTTGATCTTTATTCTCGAGTTTCATCGCCGTTGATGACACTGACCATGACGATGAAGGACATCGTAGATGATGTGGCTGTTGCCGTGGTTGAGAAGGTCTTTAACTCTCTTCTTAATGAAATCCCCGACCCGGTGGAACCCAGGGCTGCGAGATGCGGCGTCAAGATGGACACAATCACGAAGATCGAGAACAAGCTAAGGGTGTGTCTCCCAATGATGTTGTTGTCGTGACCACGGTTGAGAAGATCGTTGAATGCATTCTGGTGGCGTGGCAGTCGACAATACCGTGTCGAGCGAGTTCTGATCCCACGCACGACTAGAACCGTGTAAGGATGCGTATGCGGTTGATGATGTCATGCGTCGTCCCGCGTCGAGCGGACACAATCCCAGCAATAAGAACAACCATGTAAGGATGTGTCTGCGATTGATCTTTGTCGCCGTCGTCCCACTGCGTCGAAGGAAGATGTTGCTGAGTCTTTCGAGCAGCGTGAAGGCTCGAGCGACGGTGCCCATGAAGACCCGACCGAGCGATGGAGAGATGATCGAGGCGATCAACAATGGGACCCGGGACGTCTCGAAAAGCTTTTATTCCGAAGAAGAAAAAATGGGTTGGCATGTCTCGTCTTAACAAATACGAGTAGGAGTTGATGAGGATCTTCCTCAACTGCTCTATGGACGGGTAAGTCTAAAGTTTTTATGATAGTGTTTAGAGTTTTTATTATAATGTTTAACGATTTTCTAATAGTGTTTAATGTCTTTATGTTATCATTTAATTTGTCTACTTAACGTTTAATTATATATAATATCATTTAATAATTGATAATATCATTTTAAATATTTCTGATATAGTCTTATTATATACGTTATAGTTTAACCTCGGACTGTCGTGTGAAAAGAATAATGACTGTCGACTTCACCGCAGGATAAATTATACATGCTGCTTGAGGGGAAGGAGATGGTCGTGAGATGATGTGATGGGACGCTTTCAGTGTCATAATACAAAAAGTCGTTGAGCGAAAGAGCCCATATCCTTACAAGCGCCTCCATCACCGAACCAGCTTGCTACTATTTATGTCAAGCGGGGACGGCGCTACATGAAAATAATTATGGCTATGGTCGGGGGATCTTGTCGCATGACACTGCATGAAGTTCAAATTATCGTCCTCCCGATAATCGTGAATGACCACTTCCATGTCGTCGTCCTTGACAATGATAAACAAGAATCTGACGTTATTCTTACGTATCGAGAGTGCGATAAAGGCAGCGTTGGACATGGTAGGTTCTTTAATTATGTCAGATTAATAGTGTTTGGTATTTAATCGGTATTCTAATCTCAACTTGCATATCTCGACGATGGAATCTATTCGACAATTGTGTCGATATGGAGTTCGGCGAGTCGATGACAAGATAGCCCACTGCGTACATGGCAGCCTGACCACGCCAAAAACAGAGGCGTCGATTGCTTGTCGATACGTCATGCGGTTTATCGAGCAATTACTTTGGGGTGAGAGATTCTGTACCGCAGACGGGGCGTTCCTTACCTCGGATTAAGGTATGTTACCCGCATACTTAAGGAGGGAGGCGGTAGGCGTCCATGAGAAAGGGGTCGTCGCTGGCGGGTTAAATTTTTGTTTTTGAAGAACATGTCTTGTATATCTCAATGTCGATTTTGTTTCGAATGTAAACTTTCGGACAAATTCAATTCATTGTTTTTGTTTTCGAAGAACATGACTTGTATATCTCAATGTAAATTTTGTTTGTTTTCAATTGTAAAGCAGGTTAAATTCCATTTGGGTTTCATTTCATTGTTTAATTTCACGTTCTAATTGTGTACATTTCGGTTTCATTGTTTAAATATACCATATATCGTTTTAAACATCGAGTTTGAAATATTTTCAAATTATAGTGTATCCGTTTAAAATAACATCGTCTCATTTTAAATAAATGCATTCATTGTAAGAGTAAGAGTTTAAATATGGAAAGTTGCCCAGTCAATACACGATGTTTCTCTTTAAAAGTCGACTTATTTACAATGCCTAGTCGTGACGATTTCGTTCACAAGATCTACGATTATGACGGATCCATGGCGGTGGCTCGATATAACTTCGCGAGACATCAAATGCTTGCGACTTCGATCCTCTTTTCGTCTAGGGGCGGCGGTCGCCTTCTCGTCGCTGACGATCATAAGCGAAGCTCACGATTTCCGATCGAAGACGTATCATACGTCCGGGTATGGGGAATATAGCTTCCCTTATACGCCTGATTTGTAATTGTCGGCGGTGAAGTACCCGCTAATAAATCGATGGGCGTTGGTGTGTATGCGCATTATTGCGGCACAAGCGTGTTTCAAGGATACCAAAAACTTGCCAGCCGACGCGAACAAGTTCGATGGCGAGATCTCTGAGAGTTCTTTGCTGCTGAGTCGATCACTCAGTAACGATCGTCGACAGCAGCGACCAACACGAAGATTTCGGCTATCCTCAACAATGATCTCTACCTTGAATGTATGTACGGGCATAAGTAGGTCTCCCATTTGTTAGCTTTGCTCACGTGCGGTTACATAACATGCGCATCGACTTGAACACTGGCAAATAAGGTTAAACAAAGGCGGTGATGGTTAAATAATTTGTAAACATGTTTAAACATTATTGTAAATATTTAAGCGAAAGGATTAATATTTAAAAGTCGGACAAGTCGAATTAAACAAAAGATTGAGAATGTTTAAAGGGTAACACTAAATGTTAAGTGTAAATCAACATTCGTGAGACCTTATGGAGTCGACCCATTTTTCGTCGTGCGGTAAATGATGAGCTTCCTTGATCCAAGCATTGAGCGACTCAGCGATGTTTGAATACATCTCACCCCAACGATCACCTACGAGCGAGATAATTCGACGATGTGCCATATCCGATTTATTAATCAACGGATGATGAGCTTGGGTGATGTGGCTGCTGATTCATTCACGGTATCGTCGAAATCTTTAGCCGTGGATGCCCAGCGCAATGCGGAAGCTATATAAACTAGCACTCCTCCTCGATGCCTTCCCAAGTCGACATTGGCTTTCATAAAATTGGCCTCCAAATGTCGAAGGCGGTATGCGTATGGCGAAGAAGGGAAGACTCTCGCAATTGCGTTCACAGGCCCTTGGACACTGTCCCGAGCACGAAGGTAATTATCTCATGATAATCTCCATCCTCGTTATAAGCATCGCCTAACTTAGATATGAACCCAAGTCGATTGGCGTCGGTCTTGTTGTCGACTATACTGAGGCGGCGTGGAAAAACCATTGTTTTCATCTTTCACTGTGGCCCCGATGAGTGTACCCGATATTTTTCTAAGGAGGTGGGTACCATCGAGCAAAGCTAGTGACTGTGCAAGCCCTTTTTGAATCCCATAATACCGCGCTAGAAAGAAAAAGAATGCAGCGTTTAAAAGCGATCGTCGTCTCTTTCCCGCGATCGCCCTTGACTGCGGAGTTGTCTCGAGCCCAGCCCTTATCCACATACGAAAGCAAAGCGATCGTGGTGGAGATATCGTCTGCCAGTCGAGGACCACCGGGCGTGCTTTTTTCCCAACCAAGCACCTTGTATGGTATGTGGACACCATGTTCCCTAGCATGCCCTCTCGAATGTCGATGGCCTTATACGAGGGCGAGGTCCTTGAGCACCGAATCACTCGTCGCTAACCCGTTTTTGGGCGCTTTTCGGATGTGCGCCCTGAACCTATGCCAGCCCACGCAGAGTGTGTGACGGGTTGATTGTCTTGATTACGAAAGTATTTTTGTTATACTCTTTTGATGCGTAAAGGTTTGCAACGACAACCATCGGCGACATTCCGCGATCGCTCCGATGTTTTTCGTTCTTTATGAATTTGAAGTCGAAAATTTCGTTTGATTGCATGATTTGAAAGTACGTCCACTGAAAATATTCGATACAGTCAAAGCGTTGTCCGATATCGAGTAGCGACGCTTTAGAATGATCGGCGAGGAAGGAAGACATCCCATCTTGTCGAGTCGCCCATGGGGATGAGCAGGGAGGACTCGCGAGATCCGAATTCGCACCGACACTTGATCGAATGAAAAGATCAATATGTTAAGCGAAGAATATAATGTTTAAGTGATAATGACAATATTTAAAGCGTTAAATTAAATACTTGAGCGATTCTTTCGAATAACGTAAGCGACTGAGTACAAGATGTTAACCGATGATGGGCGTATTTAAACACTAATGAACCCTCATGTTGGAACAAATAAAAAGAAGGAACTTCTGACGAGTAAAACTCGTTTTCATTAGAGATCGACGATGACGCATCTTACGTCTCGACAACAAGATCAACTTCTGACACATTTGAAGATGGAGTGCGTGTGACACATCCATTTGGAAAGTCGACATCGTTTTCTATTGGACATAACCGTTTTATATCCATGCGGTGTGATAAACTTAACCCGACACAGAGAAATTTGAGGACCCCATCTCTCACGTATCTCATTAACACCAACTCCCGAAAGTGCGAGCCGTGAACATTAGCACTCTTCCCTCCCCGTTGAATCTAGCAATACCACAAAAACTCTTCAGTAATATATCGATGCAGAAAACCAGATCAGTCTGAGCCGAAATGAAATGAAGAACAAAAATAAGGCGAAGAGAGAAGAAGAATAATAGTAAAGCAACAGACAACGGCGGTCGAGATAGGCAAACAAAAAGTGCGAGTTATATGCATAGAGGTTAGAACTAGGCGTGATGTGATTAGGCGGTATTTTTCCTCCATCCCAGGGCAAAGGAAATATATGTCATCTGTCGCGATGAAGACATATTATAAATCGCTCGGCAGTGAAATATCTATTTAAGCGTCGAGCTTTTTATGTTTAAAGCGGATACATATAGTGTTTAAAATAACAGTTACACTTTTAAATAAAGTCTATATCATGTAAATAATCGTAAACCGTTTTAAATATAGTGATTTAAGCATTTTAAAATATATGTTATTGTTTAAATTGAATGCTTTTCATCTGACGTCAGCGTTGAAGATGGAGTACGTCTGAGTCGACTGTTTAAACATCTTTATGTATTTTCTTAAACTACCGTTATCGTTGTTTAAAGAGTAAATTGATTATTGTTTAACTTTTTGTATTGTTTACTATCCGTTCTTTGTTTCCCAAATTGTTTTTACTAGGTCTCTGTTTGAAATTTCTGAAGTTATCACAGGAGGCAGCTCAAATAGGTTTGTTTGTTTAAAATATTTAAAGCGTTTACAATGGAGAATCGATTAAATATCATAAGTTCACATTTAAATAAGCTTGTTTCGTTTAAAAATAAAACATTTTACAACATTTCAGCGTCTTCTCGGACCTTGGACACTCACGACTCGACCCTCGTAGAAAGCGAAACAAAGTGTACGCAGCATTCGAATGCTTCACGGCGGTTGCATAGCATGCGTGCATCGACTTGAACACGCTGGCGTAGAACATTAAAAAGGTTAAACAAACACATTCATGAAAGCGTCTATTAATCGATGTGTCGTGAGTGCGACTTAGCGAAGATCACGATAGTTAAACAGTAATAGTTGTACTGGCGTAGGGGTTCTTAAGCGGTAATAAAAAGTCTCAGTGATAAATATCGACTCAGTCTTAAAGGATGTTTCACGATCTCCTCCTCTAGAGAATCCTCATGATCACGTGATAAGTGAAAACTTTTCTTTTTCTTACCCAAGTCGAAATGCCGGCAATTGCTTGCCGTCGTCCAGCATGGAGAATCCTGCGCATTGAGACGATTATCCGAGTATTTCGACTTGGGCGAGGGAAAAGATAGTTTAACTTGTTGCGTGATTCGATGATGATCTCGAGATAAGGAGGATCGCGAGCGTCCTTTCGAGATAAATTGATCTTAATTTACGTCGACTCGGCGAATATCATACGCGAAAGCGAGATGGCGAGGAGGAAGAGAGGAGGAGGAGGATGATGAAGGCGGCGAGTGGTTGTCCGTGGGAAGGGTTCTTCCTTGTTATTTATGGTGTGAAGTCCTGGCGGTGACGCTTCATATCCCGAGAAAAAGTTAAGCATGCGAGTGGGCCAGAGCATTGGTGATGACAGACGAGCGGGTGTTCGGGATATTTATGTTACCGTGCGTGAAATTAATGCAGTCGTTAATTCTTATCTGCGGGATCTATAACCTTGCCACTGCGATAATTTCGGATCAAGCGAAAAAAACATTACCGTTTCTGTGAGACTTTGAAATTTACGTTAATATGAGTAGTTATACATGTAAAGATAAAGTTAAGCGGAGATGACAATTATTAAACATATTGGTAATATATTTAAGCGAGATAATAGCAAATAGTTAAGCGATTATTTAAAATATACAAATAGATAACCATAAGCGAGAAGAACTTTCTGACGAAATGAACTGCGTTTTCAAAGCGAGAGCGATAATGGCACATGCTGCATCCAAATGATAAAAATCACTACTATCTCGTTTGAAGATGGAGTGCACTTGACAATCCGATGGAAATCAACTTCGTTTTACGTTGGAGAAAGCAGGTTTATATATTTCGGGTATGATAAAACTTCACCAGAGACTACCACAAATGAAAGTGCCGTAATAAAGCGTCGCGGAATGGTCGGTGATATGCGAAGAGATTCTCAAGTATTCTCGAAGCCGTGAGGCGAAGTCGAACAAATCAAATGAGGAGAAATGAGGAGAAGAGCAGATGTAATGCAACACTGGGCATTTATGCTATCGAAAGCAAGCGAGCCGCTGAAAAAGTTGAGCAGTGATGTGATTTTTGCGCTTTTCTTTTCCTACCATTTTCGAGGGCAAAAATGGGATTCCTAGCACATGGACATTTGAGTGAGCGGTGAGGGGTAAAGGGAAGTTAAAGCACTAGCGGAAGGGTACGTCAGGGTGTGTAAAAATAGGAGAGCTTTTGGGAAAGTTTTGAAAATTATGAGAGGTGAACAGTAATTTTTCCCTAATAATCATGTAAAGTTTTACATATGACTTTTCATTTTAATTTTAATTAAAACACGAAAGTACAAAAATAAAATAACTCCACTTTAGATTCTCTTGATTCAACACCAACCCTCAAAACCAAAACATATTATAATTTCGTTTACCAAATTTAACCGTTTAAATAAATACATTTAATGATAATATTTTTTAAAAAATAATTTTAAAATATTTAATTTCAATAAAGCTGGTCCAGACTCCAGATGATGTGCAATTCACAAGTCGAAGCTTATAAAGCTTTCGCTCGCTTTCTTCGTTTCTCCTTCTCAGATCCTCAATGGCGAAATCCGAGAGACCTCCGAAGGTTGTCCCCAATCCCAATCCCAACCCCGCCGACCACGATCTCGATCCCTCCTCCTGCACCCTTGAGAAGTTCCGCCTCTTTGAGACCCGCGCTGTAATATCTTTGTCTCATTTTTTAATCCCTTTTTCTTGGTATTTTAGTCGATTTGTTGACTGAAAACCCATTTTTCTTTGATTTCTTTTTCTATTTGGTGTTTTTGCTGTGTTTTCTTGATCAAAGTTTGATTTTTTTTTTTCTTGAACATCTTGGTGAATCTAGGGTTTGGTGTAGAGGTTTATGATTTTTCTTGAATTTTCCCAAGGGAAAGCTTATTGAGTGATTTATTTTTGGGGTTTGCGTAGAGATTTTACTTGATCGGGAGTGATTGTGAGAAGAGGAGATTCCGGGTGTTAAAGATTGATCGATCCGAGCCATCGGATCTCGGTGTAAGCGAGGATCCGGTCGTCTACTCGGAGCAGGAGGTCAAGAATCTCCTGCAGCGTATTGCCGAGGGGAACAGAGCCACCGGCGGTCTATCCTTTGTCACGAAGGTCTATGGCATTGCTGGTGATTCTTTTTCTTACTCTTTTTCTAGTTTGTGGGTTTCCTGAACCTGTTGTGATTGAGTTGTTTTGATTGAGGGTTTAATTTTAGGTTGCATTAAGTTTTTGGAGTCTTATTACCTGATTCTGGTGACAAAGAGGCGACAGATTGGGTCGATCTGTGGGCATGCGATATATGCCATCGATGAGAGTCAGATGATCACAGTTCCTCACTCTTCCGTTCAGTCAGATGTTGCATTTTCAAAGACTGAGCTTCGGTGAGTGAGTTGTTAGTTGCAATTGATTGGTTAGAACCAGTGTTTATGTTCAATTGTTACAATAAATTTGCGTATGCTAGCATAGAAATGTTACTTTCCTGTGTAAGAAGTGAAAATGAGTTCTGGTTATTCCCACATCAGCGTTTTTACCTTCTGATGTAAAAGTGGGCTTTGTTTTGGTTTGATGTTTAACTCTCTCGACTTGTTAAAACCCCATGAAAAACCCGGGTCTGCACATGAATTAGTACAGCAGGTGGATTTTTTATGGTACTTATTCAGTCAGTTCTGCCATTTTAGCTCATGTTGGCATGGTAAAATTCTGCTAAAGTGCCTGCGGCGCTAATTCTTAAATTGTTTCAGATGCTATTTAGTTTGAATCCGTCTAAACTGTGCCATTTTGCCATATAGTGAATTTATGTTTGACAAGGTAGTAAGGTTTGCTTGCTTGAACATGTTGGTAATGTTGATATCTTGTTTTTTCCTTCATTGCAGGTATAAGAAGCTCTTATCTAGTGTTGACCTTACTAAAGATTTCTTTTTTAGCTACACATATCCCATCATGTGCAGTTTACAGCAGAATGTCCTTGCGGAAGGTACAGTGATGATGCCTTATGAGAACATGTTTGTGTGGAATGCATTTCTAACACAACCAATTCGGTGCAAGTGTAATAATACGATGTGGACAATTGCTTTAGTTCATGGTCATTTCAAGCAAGTAAGTTTTGGAGTTCTACTTCTGGTTTCATTTCATGCTGGTTATTTTTACACTATCCTCACCCATATACTTCTAGTTGAAGACTTGGGACAATTCCAGTGCATTTGATAATATTAAAGGCTTCTGCTGAAAGAAAGAAAAGTGATCTGTAGCTTTTCAAAAAGAAAGTGGTGCTTGGTTAAGCTTATGGGAACTACTAAACTGACTAGTGACACCTGTAATACTAGTGGGTGCTGGTTTTTGCATACTTATCACATATAGTTAGGAGAAATATTGTTTTTTATTTGTTTCAAATTCACTGTTAAATCAATATATGGCCAACTAACATAGCTATATCTTTTTATGGTGCCAGCCTCGTCTGTTAACCAATTCTTGAGCTCCGATCTAATCAACCTGCAAATGAAATTCTAACTGGCATAGTTGTATTGCTCTTATAATGATATGTTTACTTACCAGTTCATGAGGTTTTATACATCCGAATCTTTTGCAATTAAGTTCTGACTCTTCCATTACAGGTTAGGATGTCTGTTTTTGGGAGAGAATTCAGTGTTGCTCTTATTTCTAGACGATCTCGTCATTTTGCCGGGACGCGGTATTGTTCATGCTATACTTCTTTATTGTTTGCTAAAATACTGCAATTAGTTTTTATTTTTTTTCATTTTCTATAAAAGCAAAAAACTATTTTTTAAATAGTTTTACTTGTTCTTGATGAAATTGTCATTGTTAAATTGGATTGCATACCATTTGAGATAGTTTGTGGTAATAAAAAATAGGCTGTTATAGTGTCTAGTTGTTCTAGAGTAGGCAACCTGTTATGTTCATATTGCTTCATAATCTGGTCCTCTGAATTCAGATGTGGCCTAGCCAATGTCCAGATTGAATCTGTTTGTCTTCAGTTCACCTTTCATGGGCTGTACTTTGGTTCTCACTTGATATCTTTGGCTCCGGTTTACTTGTGTGCATGTTACTTACTGGCTCCTTTCCTGTATTATTTTTCAGAATTGTTGTCTGCTAACTTACTCTCCACTTTTGGAACAATCAACTCTATTCATATCTTGATACATGCTAGAATTTCTTTTTTACCTCTGATTCTATTGTTTTTTTCTATTCAATTTATGGATGACTTGGACTTCAAGACTATTTGCAATTGAAGCTATGGATTGGTTGAACTAATAATGTCATATAGCAAGAAGAAAGGGCTTGACTTTAGGTGGATCTGTGCTTGAAATATTCAGGCTTATAAATTTTACCCTTGCTGCAGTTTGGCTTGCACCTTGTAGTTGGAAATTTGCATTTGCATTTTCTCACTTATGAAATAAAATTGACACTATGGCTGAAGGTTTCTCCTTCATGGAATATCGACTTCAATTGAGATTGTTTCAGACTGCTATTTTTTGATGGAAGATTGATTTTACTACAATGAACAATTCACTGGATTCCTTATAACTTCTAAATAGAGGCGCATGGTGTCATTCCTTGTGAAACTGCTATTTTCCTGCTGTATACCTACCACGTTTACGTTTCATCGCCCTTTTTGCTTCTATAACTATATTTGCTTGAAATCTAATGAATATTCTTAAGGCGCCACGCCTTTGCTGCTATGCTTTCAGTCCTCAGTTGTTTGCCTTCATTTCTATGGCATGCAGTTATTTAAAAAGAGGAGTCAATGATAGGGGTCGGGTTGCAAATGATGTTGAAACTGAGCAAATAGTATTTGATGAAGAAGTTGGGTCATGTGGAGGAAAAATGAGTTCGGTGGTACAAATGCGAGGATCAATTCCTCTTTTCTGGTCCCAGGAAGCTTCAAGATTAAGCCCTAAACCTGATATTATCTGTAAGTATTAGTAGCATAACAAAAAGGAGTAGCTATTCATTTTAGTATTTCCAAAGGGGAAAAAAAATTACACCCACTGCTTGACGTCTATATTATTCAACAGATTTGGGAAACTAAGAAGTTATAGAAGTCTGTAAATTTGAAATAGTTATGAAGCTTATGATGATGTTTCAGATTTTCACTTTATTATATACGTAGTGTCTGCCTATTGCTCCAAATCCTTTTGACACATTTTTGCTCTAAATTAGACTTTAGAAAATTGTGTTTGATGCGTCATCTATGTCATTTGGCTTCAGTGCAGAGATATGATCCTACTTACCAAGCGACAAAGTTGCATTTTGAGGACTTGGCTAAGAGATATGGCAATCCAATTATTGTTCTCAATCTAATCAAGGTGCACAGTTAAACTTGTTATTAGGATGTCCTTAACCACATGCCATTGTTACTGAGCTGTAATGAGGTGTTGCTGATCATGGTCCCTTGTTATGTTGGTTTACTTTTCCATTTTTTCCCAATTTGTAGCCATTCCATAATGCTTCATCAGGGATGGAGTACGTCAGGAAAGGGCCTCCAGACCCCTGCACACTGCTTAAACATGCTGTACTCAATTCATTATTTGCTTGCTAATTCGTAGACGATTTATTACTTGTTTGTGGCGCATGTATGTTTTGTCCTTTTTCTGCTTTCACTGTATGGTTGTCATTAGATGCCTACCAATCTGCAGCACATGATGTAATTTCCAGTCTTGATTGCATGAAGTAGTTATACTTCACATTGTTATCTTCCCCAAAATCTATCTAAATTCAGTCTGAAGAATGTGGATTATGATATACAATCAGATTGGCTTCTAGTACACAACATAGAATTCAGTGACAAATATTTGTATTCAATCTTCTGAAAGGGGAATTACAGTATGACTTCTTTAAAATCATTTTATGATGAGTATAAGCCACATGTACTGATATGCGGTAAATTTTGAAAAAGGCTGGATTCACTTTCAGTTGCCTACACTTTTTATCCCACAAATGATCTCATTGTATTTCTTAAATGCAGTCAATAGAAGATAGGCATAAATCAAACAAAAATAAATAATTTACTAAATAGAAATTTGCTGAACAATGAATTGGGCATCAATTGTTCAAGAATCTATACTTGTTTTGGTGCATCAAAGATGAATACAATAAATGCAGAGATATGCCACCCTCAATGCATTATGGGTTATTTAATGTTTGAAGTAATAGTAGGTTAGTGGTACTAATTTGATTTTACTCATTTATGTTGTGCAGTGGCACAGTAATATTAAGACTAAATGTCCAGTTGTTCCATAAGACTGAGACTCTGAAAACTTGACTTGGTGGTGTCTTGAGTAACATTTCTTCGTTGATGCACTTTCCATCTAATGGTGAATTTTTGCTCAGCTAACTTTCCTGACTTTTAATTTTAGCATACGTAGGACTTGCTGAATTTTTATTTTCTTTCTGTTATACAACATTAATATGAACCATGGCTGGACTGTCTTTGTTCAGTGTCCAGTCAAAACTTTGTGGCATTTTCTATTAGCTGTGGCACATGTATTTTGTTTGCATCTATAAAGTCATCATGTCATATCAGATTCTCATTTCCCTAGGATAACTTGTTAATTGGTTGCTCTGATTACATTTGCTGCAGACAGTAGAGAAGCGGCCTCGAGAAATGATGTTAAGACGTGAATTTGCTAGTGCAGTTGGATATCTCAACCAAATCCTTCCTGAAGAAAGCCAATTAAAGTTCATTCATTGGGATTTTCATAAGTTTGCCAAAAGGTTGATATATTTTAAAGTCTCTCTACATGAAATATGACACAACAAACCTTGAAACTAAATATGTTTATTTCTGTGTTTTCAATAGCAAGTCTGCAAACGTGTTGGCTGTTTTGGGTGTGGTAGCTAGTGAAGCACTGGATATGACCGGGTTCTATTACAGTGGGAAACCCATGAATGTTAAAAGAAAGTCAGTCCCACTTAGCCGAACAAGCACAGGGAGGTAGGCATTTATTTATTTTCATTCATTATAAATGCTGGTAGTTTGTATGCCATCTCTATGTAGAAAGAATTTATGGTACCCAATCCGCTTTTGCATTTAATAAAGCATTTTGATGGCATATATCTCATTCTTGGACTCGGTAGTCTTATTGGTACAAATGTGAGAATTTTCATATGTCAAGGGGGAGAAAATACTCTGACAGAATTACACAGAGAAAAGTACATGGATGCTGTTTTCATTTCACATCCTTTCTGGCACTTGATCTAAACTTCGTTTAGAAATCTATTCCTCCTGTCTCTGTGTGTGTGTGTTTTTTAATTTATAATTTTCCCCTTTATTATCTATAACAAGTTCTTGATTAAGGAAATCTGATATCTGACTTGCAATCACTTAAATTGGGCATGTTAAAGGTTGAGGGTTCAAATCCGTAGCTTGTCCATATTAGAAAAAGAAGAAAAGGGGGGTGGGGATGTTTGATATGACAGTTTTGTTGGGATGCTAATGTCCGTTTTACATTATCCATCGCATATTTGGACTAAAGGTCTCAAGGCTTGCTGAGTACAGCTGTAATTGAGTGACTTTACTGTTTTAATGATATTTTAAGTGCATTTTGTTAAATATATAATTTATGAAAACAATTAAATTAATTTTTTTTATTTGAACTTAACATTTTGAATATATGTTGGATATGCTGTCTATTGGGTCCCCCAGAAATTAAAGGGTAATTACTATAGGATTGCGAGTGGACAACATATGATTGATAAGTAGCATATAACAAAAGACTATTAGACTTGACTATGTTTGTTCCAACATTTGCGTTTTTCAAGTAATTGCAAGAGTAGGATGAGATACATGTCAGGTCATGTATTGCCTATAACTCATAGTAAAAAGCTGGTTTGAGTTACTCTTTCTTCTGAAAATTATCATTATGGATTGCTACATGCTTAATGTTTTGTGCTTCAATTAGTTTTTCGTTGTTTTTGACTAAGGCTTGGTTTGAATATAAGCTCTATTGTCATGTGGGCGTGGCTTACACTAGCATGCATACTGTGTGGGTTTCCTTTTGTATCATTTTGCTCATTTGATGTTGTAAAGTTCGATATGTGGCCGCTATAGTCTTCAATCAAGGAGATATGAGGATAAATTGAGTAAAATTCAATATTGGACCCAATACAAAAAGCCAACTAGGGATAACATTATCTCCATTGTAAGTTATCCTTATATCAACATTCAATCTAATCCAAATTCAAACAAGCCCAAGTTGTATTATTCATTATTCAATATTCATTAACTGTATTTGAGTGACGTGAAATTCTTATGTTACACTTGTTATATATATATGTATATATACATGTATGTATGTATGTAGGCAGTGGGGTATATTCATATCTTTGGCTTCTATATGAAGACTTATGTTCTCACTTGATTTCATTTATGAAGGCGTCGCCATAGCGCTTGGCAGGAGTGACAAGGCCAAGACGATAGGCGAGTGTGGTTAGTCCTTCCCACGTGAGACCCGACTCTGATTTCGCTACTGGCCGGTCGAAAGATATGCTGGGACATGATGGGATCGTCTTGTCGCGGGAGATGGCGACCGCTGGCGGATGAGCGACAAACGCTTACGTGTTCTAAATGCGCAGACGCCCAGCGTGCGAGGCGGAGGCAGTCTCTCGGTAGGCCGGTTGTGAGTGCAGGGCGTCGGGCGGATGAGCGGGTGATGTATCGGTAGCGTTGACGAGGGAGACAGCTACTGGAAGCTAATGGGAAAGCATGGATTGATGGTGGGGACGCGACAGGCTAGGAGGCGTTAGTTGGATTTGCTGGTCGCTTGGAGGGAATTCAGGCTCACGGCGTCAGCTCTTGGAGATAGGAACGACGTCTCGATGAGCGTTGGAGATCCCGTTACACTGTGGATGAAGAGTCCAAGACTTAGCTATAAATCACTCGCAGATTCTCGGGTTTCGAAATTCATTACGTTCTTGATCTCTCCGTTCTCGAGTTCTCGTTCTACCGTTCTGGGAGAAGAGAGATGGGGAGAGAAGGCTCGCTTGGGAGGAGGTGAGGAGGGAGAGAGAGAACAGGCTTGTAATTTTGAGCCCGGTTGCTAATGAAACTGTACATCGATAGAGAGTTTATCTTTCTCATACCGTCTGTCCGATCTAACTGTGTATGTTCGCCATGGGCGGTGTGAGGTTCTTACGCTTACTCGAGGCGAGGGCGACTTGTGAGTGCTGCCTGAAGTGCGCCTGGAGGAAATGCCCGAAGGTTGCAGCGGCGATGCAGTGCAGGTGGTATCGGAGGCTGCACCTGCGCATCGGTATGGAGGCGGGTGCCTTGAAATGGAGGCGCGTGGACACGATGGAAGGGCGCGATGGGACAGCTTGGAAGAAAACAGCGGCCGGTTGGAGGAATCGATCTTTCGCCTTATTGATGGTGAGGGGAGGAGACCTTGGGTTCTGCCCGTTCTAGTCAGCTGATCTATGCACCCACGTCCTTGCAGCGCGTGCCGAGTGCTGAGTGGGGTAGCTGAGACCCCGTGGCGAGACCACGAGGCGACGATCGCGCGCGGTGGATGCGTGCGAGCTGAAAGGGATCTCGGCCGGGACAGGTCGCGAGTTTGGCGAGGTCGAGGGAATGAGGCGATCTAGTGGCGTCTGGGATGCTTGGGTTGGGAATCGTCCGCTCATGCGATCATGTCCGCTTTTTGGATCTATGATCGTAAGGAAGTTGGAGCCTTGGCTCCTCACGGCAGTGGAAGCTCGGTGGTTGTGTCGGTTCAGCGTAGGGATGGATCGCTGCACTGAGTACGGGTGTTCAGGCCGGGGTCCCGCAGGATGGGGGTAGATGGGAGCCGGACTGCGGCTCCCGGGACCCCTCAGATGGGCCGAGATACCACTCATGGGCTTGAGGAGGCGGTGAAATGGTAGCCGATGGACGGGACTCTTGCATGCTCAATTAGCTACGCGCTGCTGAAAGTGATGCGCGAGCGTGGCCGAGTTTTGGGGAGGCAGTAGAAATGCGATAGGCCGGGAGGGCTAGATCTGAGGCGCATCCCAAATTTTGTTGTGTTGTAATTTATTTTCATAAGCATGTTTGCTTTGTATGGAAAGTAGCGGTGACCTCATTTGGATGTAAAAGCTGTTTATTACTTTGGTATGAAAGCGTGAGTTTCCTTTACTCTTTGTAATAGACTAGTCCTTGGATAGGAGTTCCTTTGTACATCATCATGAAGGTGCTACGTACGACAACACAACGATGGCGCAGAAAGGTGGAAGGAGGCGTCGGGAAGGAGAGTTAACTACGTGCGAGGTCGAAAGGGCTCGGAGATAGCGGATGTCTAGCATTTGTGCAAGAGGAGGGGCCTGACGAAGGGATGGAGTGGTTAAAGTCTGGGACCACATCGGACGAAGATTACGTCCTAAGGAAGGAACCTTAGCGAAGGAGGTGCTGGTCGGTTGATGTGATCTCCTACGATCGTCTTGCGGTTGGTGATGTGTCCCTAAGGATGAAGGCAGCTACGGCGATGTTAGATCAGGCGGGAAACATCGAGATGCGTGAAGCGTAGCCGCGGTACCGCAGTGGTGACCCGATCTTCGGATCCCATGGTGGGTGATGGATCGGAAGAGTCGGCTGCTACCGACTTGACAGCGAAGGGAAGAAGGCAAAGCGGGGGAAGTTAACTAGCGGGTGTGCGGGAAGTTGCCATGGCAACTAGTTTACTCAAGCGAGGCGTCGGTTCTCCCGGATGGGGAGGTTTGTTATAGGAGCTTTTGGCGTCGCGCTGTGGCGCGGGAGTCGACAAGGCCGAGCCGGGAGTGTGGTTAGTCCACTCCCGCCCAGACCCGATTCGGTTCGCTCACGAGCGGTCGAATATCACTAGGACATGATCGGATCGTCTTGTCCAGGGAGGCGGAAAGTAGCGACCCGGCTCGGCCCAGGCGAGCAAACCTTAGCGTATTCTCGTGCAGACGGCGGCGTGACGGGCGGAGAGCATGTCTCGGTGACGGTTATGAGTGCAGGAGACATCACGGGCGGATGAGCGGTGATTGCTCGAGGCGTTGTTGCGGGGAGGGAGACACTCTACAGAGCTAATGGGAGCATGGATTGATGTCGGGACCCGGCAAATAGGAGGCGTTGTTCGTTTCCTAATCGCTTGGAAGAGTGCTCGGCGTCCCAGCTCTTGGAATGGGAATGTCTCGATGAGCGTTAGGTCCGGGTGCCCTTGGATGAAAGATTCAAGACTTGGCTACATAATCCCACTCGAGTTTCTCCATTTCATTAAATCCCGTTCTTCACTCTCTCTCGTTTCTCATTCTCATTCTCAGTTTCTCATCTTGGGAGAAGAAGAAGAAAGGAAAGAGAGCTCTCAGCTTAGGAGAAGTGAGAGGGAGAGAAAGGAAGAGCTTATGGTGCCGGTTTGTAATAAAACTGTGCAGCCGGTAGCTGTTGGCAGGAAGCTGGTCAGCCTTCTCTGCTGGCGCTGGTGTGCCTGGCTGTACTCACAGGGCTGAGTGAGTGAGAATGAGAGGTGAGAAAAAATAGATGATGAAATGGAGGGGGTCCTAGCTAGTCTTGGATGCTTCATCCGAGGCGTTCGGTGGCGCTTCGTCGGGCGTTCAGACTGAATCTTGGCCCGTTTCTCGAGACGTAACCGAACTGGCGCTTCCGAATCGACGTCAATCAACTCCGTTGACTCTGGAGTGTTCTGTCGGCGGCGGCACGACCATCCGCCGGTCTCGACCGCCGCCGGAAACCTGCCGTCTGGCCTCTGTCGCGGGGCTGTTGCCGACCGGTGCGGCCGAGGCAGTCATGCTGGCTCGACTGGCTGGGCGGGCTCTGGCTCGGCTCTGAGATGGACCCAGCTCATCTGTTGCCATTCGGCGCCGGCATGCGTGGCGTCGGCGTCTGTCGAGGCCAGGCCAGGCGTGCTTCGACTGCTACTGTCAGCTTTCCTGTTGTCTGTCATCAGCCGGCCAGTGCCGATCGTAACGTGGTCGAGAATGGGTACGCTTCGCGGAACCTGCACTGCTACTGCGTGTTCTAACTGGCCCGACATCGTCAACAGGGCGCGCAACACCCGTGCCGACGGCCAGAGATCGGCGTTGACCCGGCGGCGTGCGAGTTGGGGCGAGCCGATGTTCCTGGATGGCGACGTCACTGACAGGCCCTGCTGACCTGGCATCATGCCTCCGGTACTGGCGTGAAGGCTCGCCTGGCGGCTGCTTTCCGTGTCCGGCGCCGTTGGGCCCTTGAGCCCGGCCGGCGTGCGCGTGCTGCGGGCATCTGGTGTGAGGAAGGCTCACTCCTCGCTGCAATGCGACTGGACAAATGAAGACTGCAGCCTCTTCGTCTAGCTAACGTCAACAGCAACTCGT